>NC_057941.1:50173312-50393312 GCF_018555375.3 Anguilla rostrata
GGCTACTTCTCCTCCAGCTTCACTGATCTCCGCTGTCTCCCCCCGCTGAACCGTCCTGATGTGTGGTAAGGTGGCGAGCAAATTAGGGCTGGCGGAGGAGCTGTATTTACCCCCAGGCTTTCCCCTGGGCTCCCCTCTCCCACCCCCCCCCCGGCACGGCCTGCCTGTCTAATGACTCCAGGGGGGTTCCTTTGGGGGCAGCCCTGATCTCTCTCTCTCTCTCTCCACATGCACTGTGTCTATTCATGCGTTCAGTTAGGGGGGCAGGTGGAGGCTCCTGACAGGCCTGCCATATGCCAGCAACACACCGCCGCATTCACCCATCGCAACATCACATGCTGTCATCACACCAAAGTGTGGGTGATCCATTCAGAACTAAAAAAATCGCGAAAAGCCGTTATCTGTCGATCAATCTTCCCAACCCCTAGCCAACCTGGCCAGCACGCTGATCAGATTAACCAGAAATAACCAGGGGTAATCAAACATATTAATCACTTAATCAACCAACCCCCCCCCCCCCCCCACCCGAAACCACAAAACTAAGAGAGATGGAACTGAACAAAGCACAGACAGCATTCCCCGTCTTCTCTCTGGGTCCTTCTCTGTTTTCTGCCCGCCTTTGCGGTTGTGAAGTTAATTAGAAGTTAAAGATAGCAGCGATGCAGTTAGCATTTCACATTCTACCATCAGCTAAAGGGAAAAAAAATAAAGGAGGGGGCGAGGACCTCTGGGGTCTGCAGAACATCTCCACCTGTGGATACCTGCTCAGAGCTCAGTCCCGACAGATCCCCCCTCAGCCCGCGAAACGGAGCCAACGGTAAACGAACCGGCGGTTTAATTAGCGGAATTATAGCCCACGCACGCTAAAACGGGGGGGGGGGGGATTGTTCATTAGGCTTTCCATTATCCTTCGGCTGCGTCTGTGATTTCTCATCGTTTGAGTTTGATTAACTGAAGAGCGAGTCGTCTTGGCTGCATAAGGCTTTTGCTACACTTTTACATGTTTGTGTGCGCATACAAACACAAACATTACGCACACACACATACACATGTGTATGCGCACACACACTCTCTCTCTCTCTTTCTCTCTGTAACTCTTCCATTCTGATAGCTGGTGTACGTACCCCCATTCTCTATACTGAGTACAGTTTGTACAGTATCCAGAATGTCACCAATCACCAGGTTATTTTGAAGTCTTTGCACGCGGTCAAGAATACACACACACATGCAGTCTCACTCACATGAACACACACATGCACACGCACACACATCCAGTGACTCATCCTGCCGATGTGTTGCTTTTGGTACCTCCGCGCTCCCAGATGCGCATTAATTTTGTTCTTAAAAGGAAAAACGGCTCCATTATTTCCGTAACCTTGGACTGGCCTCCTAATGACAGGCAAACAGAACCGCAGGACATGCGTCTTTCATCTGCCGCAGAGGCATGCGGCTCCCCTCGTTATCGACTGCATTGTTTTTCTGTTTATTTACGAGGCTGTTTATTTTTATTTTACTTTATTGTATTTGTTCTTAACGGCTTCTTGACGGGGGTTTCTATTGCTTGCCCTCGCATCAGGCAAAAGCATCCCGAACTCCAGACGGGGGTGAAGCTCGCGACGAGGGAGGAATGAAGGAAAACTTTAATACCGCGCAACAAGACTCTCATTCATTTCAGGCACAAACACAGCAAGGGAACATAATAACGGGTTTCGCGATTGCAGTGCGTTGTTCTCATAGATACGCAAAGACAAAGATGAAAATGGTAAAGAAAATTATTCTGAGCCGCCGCTCAAACACAAACACACATATTGGAAACGAACCCGGTGGAAAGTTTTACCATTGCCAATGTACGGGGACATTAAAGTTTGAGTTCGCTGCAGATTAAAATGATAGGCCTACCAATATCATAAAATTAAAAAAAGACAAAATTACAGTTTTTTTTTTTCATTTTTTTTTAGCGCGGATTCACAGTTGGGATGCGGCTTTGTTCGCGGAAATATTTAATTTAAAAAAACATAAGAGAAGGGAGCACTCAGAGATGTACAGGGGAAGAGACTTTAGGGAGATTTTTTCAGTTGCTGCGCAAATTCCATCCAGCTCGTCTGAATGGAGCAGTATAATTTTGCGCAGTTTACACGCGTTTATTTCAGCAGGATAACTCCGCCCATTTTTTTGTCCTCGCAGCGAGGTGCGTTTGACACTCAACTCGTGATAGCACGAGAATAGATGGAGACGTTAACAATGTCAGAATTTAAATTTAACAGCGAGTTATTCTAAAAACACACACACACTGACGTGTGAACAGAGAGAGAAATCTCATTGTGGATAGCTCTTCCAGTCCGACCATTAAACGGTGAAGATTATGAATCTTAGAATAATTTCCCCAGATGAATATTCGCATGGGAACTGGTGTGTTTTTGCATCAGTGAACTTAGTGTATGGCGTTTCTCTGTTTTTCTTAATGCGGTTCTTACCATTTCCACATTTGATTTGGCTTAACTAGTGGTCTTCAACCCTGGTCCATAAGGACTGGATTTTTTTCATCTTAAACTCAGCAGCCAACTGAAACTGTGAAACTGGAGGTTTTAGGATTATGGCTGTAATATTTAACCCCTCTCTCTCCCGCCCTCCAGTAACTCCCAACCACCTTTTAATGAGAAACATCAAACCGCACGTATCCCTTCGGTATTTTCTCTTTCTTTCTTAATTTTAATTGCACTGCAGTCAAATTAAAAGGAGCTCCCTCTTTGGAAGTAACAGGGTTCATTAGTTGCCTTGAGTACTCCTGGAAAGAAGTCAAACTTGGAACGTATTTGCAAAGACCAGGGGTAAAGATACCAGCATACACACACACACACATGTTCGTGCACGCACGCGCACACACACACACACACACACAGACACACACATACATGTACAGGCACACACACACACGCATACACACACAAGTACAGGCACACGCACATGAAAATGCATGCACACACAAATACGCACACACACGTGCATATACACACACTCAGGCACACACAGACACACAAACATACATAAAAATGCACACACACATATACACACACACACACCGGCACACACATACAGGCACAGACACAACACACGTACAGGCACACACACGCACACACACATACAGGCACACACGCTAAATACCATGCTAAATCCCAGTTAGTCGTGTTCCTAATTACCTAACCGTACTGGTTGAGCACCAAGGGCAGCGAAGGATGACCTGTTTTGCCCTCATTCGTGGTTTTAATATTCTTTGCACAAAAGAGCTCAGGCAGCAGAAAAATACTTGAACACAGTCACTGGAATGTATTACCTAACACCCTGAGGACAGGCTGGGGGGGAATCAGTTTGCGCAGTAATACAGTTTATTTTTCCCAATTAACAAGCAGCTCACCTGTAGGATACTTTTAATGTGTCGAGTTAATACTCACAGGCGTGCTGTATTAGCATTCTGAACATCCCCGCTACCTGCTGGGTAACTCCTGAAGAGCCTGTCTAGCTCTCCCTCCCCAGTAACTAACCTTCAAAAGAAGAAGAAAAAAAAAACTGCCAAGAACATCTAGAACATTAGAACGTAAGGATACTTAATGAGGAGACCAGGCCATTCAGCCCATCTAGTACATGCGATGATGATAACATAGGAATTCATAATGGGCTTCATTCACAGTACGTGTACGACCACATTTGATCGTGAACTGCATGTAAGAACGCTTCCAAGAACATTTCGGCATTAATTCTTTTTTTCTTATCTGTGTGTCCGTGGCTGTTTCCTTATGCAAATCACACAAGCAGGATTGTGCATAAAATTTACAAACAGCCAGCGTTCATCATCTCACACACCTGGGATATGCACAAAAACAAATGTCTATGCACGTGTGCCATGAATCCCATTATGGTTTATTGTAGGAACATTTTTAAGAACATAAGTAAGAACAATTCGAGAAAAGTTTTGTGAATGAGGCCGAATGACTTAATGCAGTTTTTTCATGGCTGTTATACTCTGATCTGTGAGCATGGATGCCGGATGGGGGTGGTGAAGCCGGACCAGGTACAGTGCGGCTGACGCGACCGGCTCAGTGCGCCGCGTGGAACGACGGCCGCCGCTTTGCAGACGGCTATCGATTTAGCGTCGCCGGTTCGAGGGGCTCCCCGAGCGAGGCGTCCCCCCCCCACCCCCGGGTCCGTATCGACCCCCGCGAGCGGGCCCCCGGGTCGGTTCCCGCGGCGACGGCGACGACAGACCTTTAAATCACCGGCGCGGCTAAGTCCTCCGGTTTAGCGCCGCGTCTCGCGGCTGTTGAGCTCAGAGGCGGGGAGATACGGCGGTCCTCCCGAAGGTCGGTTCAGCGCCCAGCTACGGATTACGGGCGGGAAAATCGCCTCGGGTCGATTTAGGCGATGAATGAGGGATCCTCTGACAATGTGGAGAAGGTGAGGGAGAAGGTGGGGGGGGGGTGGACTCTTATAATCCCTTTGCCGAGCGTATGAAACTGCTAAATGCGTAATACCTCCTGGAAGTGGCTGACAGTGTCTTCCCCCTACCTGAAATATAATAAGGGGAAACGCAGCCTCTCATTTTCGCCGACTGCATCTTAGCTTAACGGCGGCTGAAGCGACTGCTTTTTAAAATCCCTAACAGGCATGATGAAGTGGTAAAGTTGTGCTGATCCTCTTGAAATGACAAAGTAACAGCCCTGTCCTCTTTGGTGAACAGCATTGTGGGAAGTGAAGTTTTTTCCCCCCTTCACTCTTAATTGTTACATCGTGCCTGGGGTCGGAATCCCCATTTAAAAATCAGTTAATCTCCTGAACCTGAAGCTGTTTGCCAACTCATCTAAATGCTGAGGCTAATGTAATCCCTATGAATCATTTCATTAAGGGGCATATTGCATTTTCATTGTTCTGTGTTCAGAAACCGAATGTGAAATGCTGCATCTGAGAAATATTTGTCTTCGGTAGAACACATTTCCCTCCAGCAGATGTGCTTTTGGTTTTTTGTTCAGCCATGCTTTGAATTGCTTTTGTACATTTGATGCGTTTTATCTTGCTTTCAGAGTTCAGGGACAAGACTATATTTGGGCATGAGAGTAAAGTCTTGACCCCCCCCCCCCCCCCCCCCCACACACACACACACACACACAGTACCATCCCACACCACCCAAAAAGGCTAGTCCATTTAGTACTGTCCTTCATTGTGTGGAGATTGCACATTTTCTTCTTTCTCTAAGATTATTTTTTTTCATAGAGACACTTTAAAGTCTCAATTTAAACAGAATGCTGTTATGCCTCCTCGTACAGCTCTCTGACATATATACCCACACAGATTGGAGAATAATTTTGGTTTATATCTCAGAACATACACTCTGGGGGAGATTATTTTCTTCGGACATTGATTTTCTGACCAGTAAAAAGGGCTTGGATAAATAAGTCATCACGGTATCACATTGAAAGAGCTTTTTGTGCTAATAGATTGAGCGAATGCAATCCTAAGCATGGAGGTGTAATCGTTTCTATAGGGGAGAGCCCAATAAATTATGGAAAAACCTGATTTGGATGACCTCTGTATCTGATTTTAGCTCATGAAAAAAAAATTATTTTTGTAATGTCGTGGAGAGGTGATTATGAGAGTATTCTGACTCCAGCGCTTTTGAAAGCATCTTGTAAGTTCATGGCCTCACTGGGGCCATACATTTCAAAAGGGGGAAAAAAAGTAGTTCCAGAAGCTTCCTCCAAAGTATTACTAATTCTGAGAAGACCACCCGGCCTGCAGGGCCCTGAATAAGTCATTAACTCACCTGAAGAATCTCATATTCTCAGACGATGCGCCACGGCAGCCAGGCTGCGTTTTCCTCCTGATAAAAAAAAAAACACTTTCAGCTTTTCGGTATCTTGCCTCTTTCCTCACCTCTGACCTGTGCTCCCCCTGTCTCTATTGAAGCCTCCCTCCCTCTTCCTTCAATTCCTTTTCTTTCTTTTCCTTTTTTTTTTTGTTCGTTTCATGTAGCGGAGATTTTCTCTTGAGGCTTTATCATCCCTAACATGAATAACGGCAATCTCTTCTGCGGAGTGTTAAATAAATGTGTGGATAAAACAGAGCCCGCAGAATCCTGGGATGCTTATTGTGTTCACTTGTGATTTCTGCCTCGTACAGATAGGCCAGTTCTCTCGATGCATCCATCCATTTTCCCCAGCCTCCAGTTATTTGAAAAATAACTGTAATTAGGTGGGGGGGGGGGGGGGTCGGGGGAATATGCTTTTTAGTGATTATTTGCCATTTATTTTTTATGTCGGTGATTATTACCGAAGGAAAGGGTAATTTCAATTTAAATGCAGACTGACGGATTAATGTTATTAAGAGAGGAAGAGAGAGGGGGCGAGGTGAAGATACCAGATGGTTTAACATATTTACGTGATCGCGTTTTAATTGATAAATTAAGTTCCGGTTAACAGAACCAGGGTGTATTGTGATTTCTCATTTGAAAACGTTGCTCTCACAAAACATCTGTTGTGCAAAATGGCAAAATTCTATAATATGAATGAGCACGTCAAATTTTTTCTGTCATAAATATCACTGATTTCCTCTGTTATGTTTTTATCAGCTTTTCCTTAATGCCTGTTTTGCTGTTTCAATATTCAATTACCAGACTGAAAAAAAGGACTGCACCAATCCCCACGCAGCAGTGCCCTGTGAGCTTGTGTACAGTAAACCCCCGGCTACAGCTGATTGGCAGACTCGCAGAGTGAGAGGTACCTTTTTACAAAATGGCTGCCGGCACACTGCAGTGTCACTGTTTGCTTGCGTGGGCGGGTTTGGACACCTGCACCGGTCTGTTCTGCCTCCCCGCAAATAGATATGTCCACTTTGCCACCTGACACCTCTCCTGTCTCTGGAGAGTCGGGGGGAAGTCTCAAGACAAGATCCCTGCTGCTTCGTAGGTTGCTGCCTGTGGTGCTTTTCCTGGATTAGCTGACAGCTGATAAGGGGCCGGTTTAATTAGACATCTTCTAATCTGAAGTCAGTCATTATTTATTTAGATTATTTCACTTCATTTTATCGTTCATTAAAAATTCAGCTAGCGACTGGTAAATTGAATCAATTCAAATTATTTTTTCAGTTTAACATAAGTTTATCTGTAAACATAAATTTGAGTTTTAAGAGAGGGAGAGAGACCGGCAGGGAGAAAGAGGGAGAGAGAGGTAGAAGATTAAAGATTTTTTCATTTATTTTTCCTCTTCTCTGTAGATAAAGCGTTACAAGCGTACAGCTTCAACACTCTGTGTGGTTAAATACATTTTCAGTGAGTTGAAACGATGAGATCACCAGGAATTGAAGTGCAATGATTTCCTGGAGGGGAAATGTTCAGTCCCGAGAGAGAACAGATCTTTAAAAAAGGCCAAAAGAGAACAATTATTGTTCATCAGATGGCACTTAAGACGGCACTTTCAAAGTCTAATGAGTTTTATGTTTCAGTAACATTGTGTTCTTTGTCACAAGCTGGGTCAATGGCCCCCACCCTCCCCAACATTAGGGGCCAGTGGAGCGGTGCTATCGATGACATCTATTTGATGACAGACATAGCTGTATTATCATCTATGGCATCATTATGTCAGTCTTCACTAATCACCCCAGCCCCAGTGCTCTGTTGTGGAGTTTGCACACGGGCCTCTGGTCTACAGGTTAAAGAGTTTCTCAGCTGTTATTTGCTGTGGACACACTACCTACATGTAGCTTTGAGCGGTGCTCTCCACCACAGAAGAAGACTTGCCTTGTCGGTGCTTATGCTTGCGGAGTGAGAGAGTCTGACTGCAAGCCTCTTTTGGTACACCAGTCCCGAGGATAACGACTGGAACTGCTTTGGGCCCAGCTCAGCGTAAACATTTATTTAGCGAAGCGTGGTCCCCTTTCCTGAGGATGATTCAGTGTATAAATAAAATGTATACTCTTTTGGTGAATGTTGATGGGTCCCTTCCCGGTGTCTGTTTACAGTGGCTTCAAACACGATTAGTTATTTTCAAATTGTTTTTTGATTTGTTTTTTTTTTTCTCCCAGGGAATGTTCTGGTTGTCCTCACACAGCAGTTTCTTTGCCTGCCAATACGGGCATGGAGTAGACCAGGGCTGCCCAACCCTGTTCCTGGAGATCTACTGTCCCCTAGGTTTTCATTTCAGCCATATTTTGGCACACCCGATTCTACAAAGTAGCAGCTCAGCGCAGATCTCTTGCTGTTGAATGTACTTTGTTTGGTTTTGAGTGAGAAATTTCAGGACAGTAAACCTCCAGGCCTGGAGCAGACTGTAATATATTAGAAATATATGGACTTATTGGAAAACATAATGATAAGTATACTTTACAGCAATATATATTTTGAAAGCATATTTTGCATATCTGAAAACAATACTGTAATATGTATATTTGCCTGTATATTATGAATTCTGGTAATATATTTTCTGATCCTGATAAATATATTTCAGTATATTACAGGATACTCTATTTCAATAAGGTGTGTGCATATATGTGTGAGGATGTACGTGTGTACATGTGAGTGTACGTGCAGATGTGTGCATACATTCATGCCTCTGTGTGTGTGTGTGTTTGCTTTTGTGTGTGAAAGAGCGTGTGCCTATGTCTATGTGTTTCAGAGTATGTGCGCGTGTGTGTGTGGGTATGTGTGTGTTTGATTTTGTGTGTGAGAGAGCGTGTGCCTGTGTCTTTGTGTTTCAGAGCGTGTGTGTGTGTGTGTTGGCTGGCCAGTGCCTAGCATGCACGTGTCCCATCCACGTTCCCCGCCCACGGGCGTCCATAAGGGCCTTTATAAGGGGAAAGTGCATCGGCTCTGACATGACAAAAGTGCTGCACTTTCACGCCGGGGCCCCCCGGGGCGGTTCCATTAACCTCATGAGATTCTCCCATGGAGCCAATCGAGGAGAAAAGCTGCAACAATGTCCCCGTCTCTTCGCCGAACGATCAGCCTCACGCTGCCACAGCCGGTGGAGCGCTTCAGCCAGCCAGCCAGCCAGCCAGGGACACAACCTGCACCCCCCCCCCCAAATACCTGCTGTGGAACAGAGGGCGCTCCACGCGGTAAATGGGTCAGTGAAAAAGGAGTGAATAGCCCACCTGTGAGAGCGCCGGAGGAAGTGGAGGACCCTTAACGGCTCGATACCCAAGACCGGGAACAAACGATCTGTTGAAATACCTTTAAACCCTCTGGTCACCTAAAGGGCTAAAACCCTGAAGATTTACTCACGATTTTTAAACGGAACGCCGGTTTTAATCAATATTCAGAACAACAGTGTTCTTTCATGAGATTGTGTACTACATACTGGTTAGTAACATGTTAGTAGTGTCGGAAAATAAAAATGCAGTAGTGTTTTAATCCTTTGAGTAGTTTTTTTAATGTAATGTTTTTTTTTTTCAAAATTATTATCAGCTTTCAATCATCAGTCGTGATTGTTGATCAGCATTAGAATGTTCAGTTAACATTATAATCACTGTGTGATCTTATAACCCAAAGGGTTAAAATGCTGCCGCAGGATCTAAAGAGTTAAAACTGTTTAAATAGGTATTTGACCCTTGACCCTACATGTTTGACTGCTAGATTATTGGATTGGGGCAGGGAGGTTGGGGATGGCTGGGGGGTGTGGGACACAGTATGTTAGCATTTAACAAATCAGGGGTCAACACCTCTCAGTTCAACACCATTAATCATTAATCAAGTTGTCTTGTAATTAGTCAATTCCCTCAAACCGCTATTAGTTAAAAAAAAACAAAAGAAAAAAACATTTCAATCATAACACTGTATGATGGCTAGACAACTTTGGAAAATTCTTAAAAATAATTCACCCTTGAGAATTATGGCTTTGTGTGCTCATATTTCTTTATGTTTCAGCTTTAAATGAGCAGAATTTTGATGACTCGGCCACCGCTCCCAAATCTCCCACATCTACGCAAGAAATCACGGGCCAGATAAATCCTCCCGCAGTTCAGGCCTGGAGGCAGGAGTCACAGATCACATGAATAGATGAGCCTTTAGGGGATCGATATCTCCACCGATCCCGTCCATCAGTAGGGACATTTAGCCTGAGTGAAAAGCTCAGTTCTTCACTCCATCCCTCATCGGGAGCACAGTCCTGTGGCGCTCCGATTTTCGCCGTTTACCGTGTCCTCTTTCACTGTGGAGTAATTACCCTGGCTTGCCGAGCGGAGAGGACTCCGTTTCTTGAGCTAAGGGTCGGGACCCAAATCGGGTCACGGGAGTGTATGAGGGGGGTCCCGGAATGAGGCTGTAGTCCACTAGGCTATGGTAGTATGTGCATTTGAGGGGTCCCTGAGAGGTACTAAATTTCTGATCTGGGTCCTGGTATTAGAAGTATTTGTAATCTGGGTCCCGATATTAAATAGTGTAATAAACCAGCGCTCCACTGTATTTTTCACCTGTTCTCATCTGACGTTGCACCTGTTGAGAACACCTGAAACGCTGAAGGTCACTGAATGTGGGAACAAGGGGAAGCCAGTCGGCTCCTTGTCCTCAAAATTCAATGCAATCGCGTCATGACTAACCTGGACTCCGAGGCTGGTCTTCAGCAGTGCAAATGAACTTTTACAAACCTTTTATGAATCGCAAATTGATTTTTCACAGATACCCTGATGAGCTACAGTGTTAGTTGCAGGTTACAGGTGTTATTTTAGTTCAATTTGGACTCCGAAAACAGCTCTTTAACAAAAATAGCGGGTTGAGAAAGGAGCTTTTGTTGGGGGGGCTTAATAGAGACACATTGTTGGACAGAGCTCGCTGATTTTATTGCGTTCTCTGATCAATGACAGACTCAACCCCCTACCTTTGTCAGACGCTCTAAAGAGGTCTATTTCTGTACCCTTTGCTTAATTATCCGTGGTTTATACAGATTGCCGCTATTATCAAGCGATGGAGTCTATATCCCTACGGCAACGGGCCTTAAGGATGAGACACATGGTAACCATGGAAATCGAGCTTCCAGAACCACAAACGCCTTTGTTTATTATTTCGTCAGTTGCTAATTTGCCGCTTGGCGGTGGTCATTGCACACCGCCATGTGCCCAGAAGGCCCCCTGAAACTGATCCCAGGACAGTGAAACACGCCGGTAGTGCGAAAATATTTGGACGAACGAGGAAAAAGTAGCTTTACATTTGCTGTGTCTACACTCTCGGAAATAAAGGTACGGCGGAGGTGCATTTTTGTTCTTCAGGGAACACATTTCCCCAAATGTTCCCTTGAAAGTACAATGCTGCTCTATCTGGGTACCTGTACCTGTATTTACCTGTAAAAAAAAAAAGTACAAATGAATTATGTATTGCAGGCTAGGGCCACAGTTTTATGTAGCTGTAGAGTACCACCCCAGTGACAACCGTTTGTACCTTTCTGCCACATTTGTGTACCTTGTTTCTGAGAGTGTATACATCCGACCCAGGTACACAGTACAATGATCAGTGTTAAACTGGAGTATATTTTATTCTCTTAGAGTACTTCTGTAGCTCTTGGAACGCTATTGAATTAATATTGAGCATTTTACTGTGCGTACGAAATTAGTAAAAACTTACATTGTCATTGTAATGATTAAATTGCCATTATAATGTTAATGATGTTGCAGTAAGCTGTGATTGAAATTAGAATACTGGCAGTGACACGAGTTGTAAGTACTGTTTTTTATGATATTGAAAGATGTCACATGTCAAGATGGAAATGCTAATAATGAGCATGGAATTAAAAATGGTTCTGTTAAAAAAAAAAAATCAATTAACACGATCTGCATGAGAAAAATAATTACTCATCTGATGATTACAAATATCAACCCCTGAAAGTATTTAGACAGATAAAAAAAGAGTTATTAGACAGATAAAAGAGAAGAGAAAAGCAAATAGCATTTTTACAAAAATGCATTATAATGGAGGATGAGAACAGAAAATCTTTATAATCATTTTTTTTTTTGTTCTCTCCACGTTGAGGGCTTAATTGAAGTTGTTATTCTTCTTTATCATTGTTTATTCAGATTCCAGTTAGCTGCTACTGAGGTATACAGATCCCGAGGCAGCAGCTAGTCTTCCTGTAAAAGCCTTGACAGACAACGCTTCACATGCCTTACCTCACCTCCCTCCCGACAAGACTCACGCAAACAGTCAAAGACAAACATTTTGAAAAAGGCACACGACACATCAAGACAATCCAGCTGCACGCCCACGGCCGCCATCTTGGCTCAGACCTGCGTGGGCTTCCCGCTGCTGTTCCTTCCCTTTCCAGTAAACCCCATCAGCCCAGCTGCGCAGCTGTGCTGCCAACGCAGCTGAGAGAGTTCACCCCGTCAGCCCCCCAGCCCAGCTGCGCAGCTGTCGGCAGCTGAGAGAGTACACCCCATCAGCCCCCCAGCCCAGCTGCGCAGCCGACGCAGCTGAGAGAATAGACTTCATGCGCAGTCAGCACAGTCAACTTGGGGAGGGGTTGTTCTTGTGTAATGAGTCAAGGGCCAGCCACGCAGTAAAATGTTAAGTGTCAAATCAGCTCTTACAGAGTACATATGGTCCCTATTGGACTCACATGTACTCGGTTAGAGTTCAGCACTGGACATTTCACTGTGCAGCGGACTGGAATTAATTATGCCAGATGTAGGCAAGGCCAGTTATACAGCAGGCCCACCAATCACAGTTACAGTAGCCTTGCGTTTTAGGCATTTAGCTCACGCTCTTATCCAGAGTGTCTTACTCTGCTTACATTCTTTCACATGGAATCCAATTACACAGATGGGTATTTAATCGGAGCGATTCACGTACCTTGCTGGAGGGCACAACGGCAATGCATCACCTGGGAATCTTACCTCAGCCAACCTCAGCGATCCAGAAGAGCTACGAATGATCCTTCAGCTGTCGTTAGAGAAGAGACACGGTAACTTTTAGCTATGGTAGAACTAAAGACAAATTTTAACATCATTCAAATCCAGTTATACTGGCCCTGGAATGACGCACACATCATATTTTATTAAATAATGTACATACAAGCATTCAGTTAATGATTATCGCAAATGTTCATGTTTTCATGTTTTGGTTTTGACTGAGTATTGCTCAGAAGTGAGCTTCATTTTAAGAAAGGACAAGAGTTTAATTAAAGATTAACTCAACTAATCCTACTAAAAAAAGGTTAATGGCAAAATCTGACTTGAATAAGATTACCAAATTCAGATGGCGCATGAACTAAAAAAATATATAATTTTGCGTTAATTGGCTGTCTTTGTTTCTTACAAAATGAACACGTTGAAGAGTTCTTCATAATGAGCGGACATTGAACAGACAGGACTTGACGTTAGGAAGCAGCGTTCAAAACATCATGAATAATTTTATGTATATTGCAAAATTTTCCATTTACGAAATACACTTGACGTTGCGACACTTACGCACACTTGAGCGTATTTCAGATGAAAGTGGTCTCCTTACGTGGTACTGAACTTGTGTTGTCCACTTGTGTTCGCATGCATATGGAAGCCCTTATCGTAGAAGAGTTGAAAGTGTTTTGAAACACGAGAGACTTCAGGGGTTCGAAGCTTGTGTACTTCTGTCCTCTTATTTGCTGAGAAGGCAAAGGTTTTTTTTATGTTGGATTCTGATATTCGGTTCTCAGGTCCCCACTGAGCGATGTCCCCATATCACAGTGTCCCCACAATGCACTGCTTTCATGAAATTCTACACTTACACTCCTCCCCTGTCTCTCTATTTTTTTTTTTTGTCTTTGATGGTGGTTGATGATGGTTTCTCCGGTTCAATATTGAACTCCAGATGCCGGCTGACAGGAAAATATTTTATGTGTCCTCCCACTCGGTCTCTGGGGTGAAACGGACGGGAAAAAAAAAGAATTACAGGGCTTGTGAGGCTCGCGAATAAAATTGGCATGAGATCCAAATGAAGGAAAGCACCTAGCATTCAAACATCAGATTTTATTTATTTATTTATTTACTTTAAAGAACACATGCCGGTGAACGTCATTACCATGGCAATATAAATAGAGGGTGCATTGTAAATCGGATGTCTCTGGACCGAGACCAAGAGAGAGTTTAATTATGATAACAATGATGCGGTGTGAAATATCAAAATATAGCACCTGTGTTTCTCCTGTTACTAGGACCCAGGTGTCTCTTTAAAAATGTCTCAATGGACTTTACCTTTACAACAACAAAAAAAAAAAAACAGATTGTTTGAGATGAAAGGAGAGAGGGGGCCTTCGGAGGGAGAGGAGAGAGCGGAAGGTGTGTATCAAAGCTAGTGACGTTTCTCTCGCTCACACCATTTCGTTTCACCCTCCAACCGGCTTTCAAAGAGCTCTCCCCTGCCATGCGGCTACCACTGGGTGAGTACAGACTAACTGCTCTCAAAATCCTGGGGTAGGAATATCTAGTCACATCGAGTACTACCCCCTGAGTATTACTCCAAATCTCCTGTCCGCACTTTTTTTCTGGGACTTTTCAGATGTACCAAAATCCTCCATCCAGATACATTTTTTTTTTTACTGCGAAACGTTTCCCATTCGTTTTTTCAAACCCTACATTTGAGGACCATCTCACCACTGTCTGGCAACCCTGGTCTGGACTTACGTGAGGCTGTTGGTGGTGGTCCTTGTGGAGAACTTGGGTTGTCAGTTCAATTCTGCTCCCCTCCTGCTTCCTCAATTAGAACAGCTGGCTTTTGGGAGCTGCCTTTCATTGCAGCAGCTTGACCTTTGACCTCATCATCAAGAGGATTCCAGTTCCATTTTATCACCACTCTTTCACCCATCTGAATCCTATTTCATTCTATTGCCTTCATTTAACCAGGTAGGTTTTTACCAAGAACCCAGTTCTTTTTTGTAGTGATGACCTGCAATGGGGAAATGGAATCAATGAGGGTAGGGATCTCCAGGGACTGAATAAGCAATCACTTGTAGGAGGGTGATTGGGAGGCCAATTGTAGAGGCCCAGTTCTGTGTCGAATCTGACCTGGACTCATGGGTTAACAGACCACACTCTTTTAGAGTTCTGTGCACTTTGTCGTCTGCCATATTTGTACTTTGGAGGGCTTTATTCTGTAGTATTTTATTGTAGTTTATTTGTGGTATGAAATTTTTTAAAATAAAAACTGAGGTTTAGTTATTGCACAAACTCTGGGATTCCCTGTTAATCTGCGTGTTTCCTGACTTGGACTACATCGATTTCATAAATGCCCCAAGTAACATTCCACCATGCTAATCCATTGCAGTAATGTTCTGTTGTATTGTGTGTGTGTGTGTGTGTGTGCGCGTGTGTGTGCGTGTGTTTTCCCCGTCCTACCATCACCCCAGAAGTGTTTGAACGACTGTAACAGTGCTAAATCAAATCAATGGTGTTTATGCGATTCCAACAGGGACACGGTATCCTCCATTAAAAGTTAAAACAAATGATCTTGCACAGAGCAGCACTTGGCGGCAAGCATGTTCATCAGGGAGAAAGCTGAACCATGAACGGAATGCCCAGCGGGAACAGTAACCCTATTAAGGGCTTGTTCAGGTGGAGCGCTGCTCTTTCATGAAACAGGTTGCCAGGTAAGTTCCAAACCCCAGGGGTCTCCCCGAAACCTTCACGCCACTCAACGCTCCACAAAGAGGGGTATTCAGAGCCCCTCACAATGAGAAGGCCGAGCAGCGTGGTCATTTTCGGTTTTGGAGAGCCCACAGAATTTTAGTTCCGAAAAGTTCTGAGGTGCTCTTCGCTGAGAACGCCCACGGGCTTGCTCGCGGCTAGCCTCGACTCCCGCGCACACAATTGGCAATGAACACGCAATCAGTGCAATTTAAGGTAATTGAGTTTCGAGACATGAGATCACGGAGAAGGAGAAATGGGGCCAAGTGGCTTCCGATGTGAAAGTGGCCATAATTCGCTTTGTGCCTCAAATTTCCCTTCCCCCCCCCAAAGACATCCGCCTCGGGGGGCTGATACCTTTACTCATAAACAAATCTCCCACTCTCAATAATAACAGCCCTTCCCCATTTTCCATCCTACTAAAGCAGTGCAGGAAAACCTTCTTCTGAAGCTGATGGGCTAAAACTGATCACAGAGCAGTGAGTGTGTGCATGTGTGTGTGTGCGTGTGTATGTATGTGTGTGTATATGAGTGTGTGTGTGTGCGTGCGTGCGTGCATGCATCCATGTACGTGTTTGTGTGCATGTGCGTGCGTGTGTGTGTTTCTGTGTGTGTGTGTGTAGGTGTGTTTGTGTGCGTGTGTCTGCTTGTGTATGTGTTTGTGTGCAGGCGTGTGTGTGTGCGCAGTTGTGTGTGTATACATTGCGGTTTGAAGTCTAGAACACAGCGGTCACAGCCTTATGCAGTGATGTTTTATTGATGGCGGAGAGATGGATTGTGGGAGGATTCGCGCATGCAAAGATGAGGAAGCGGATAGCCTAGAACATTCCACCGTGTACACGCAGCGATGAGCTCACTCCTTCCCAGACATAAACTCTGTCAAACTCCCGCACTTCCTTCTGATGCGGAGAACTGGGCTCTGCGCTTACGCTGCAAACCGCAAGTTTGAAACAGAATCTATGAATACTGAAGGCCTGCTCACACACAGCTGGATTTACATCAGTGTCATGACGAGGAATGTGCAGAGTTTACTCGTGCAAAGACAATAACACAATATGCACATTCATTTTACTAATACTAGTTAATACTGTGTTTGTGTGTGTGTGTGTGTCTTTGTGTGTGTGCGTATGTCAGGAGGTAGCCTGACAGCTGTGCCTGATTCACTGGGGGATTGATTATTGGAGTCTGGGTGCACATGCAGATCGGGGCGTAAGCCGATTCGCCGGTCGCGGGAGTTGGGGGCGTGGCGCAGCTGTTTTGTGTTTGGTCCTAACAGCCTTGCAGGGATAAGGAGGCAGGTGAGAGGGAGAACACGAGAGACGCCGGGGTGGGTGTTTGGTTCCTCGGAAGAGGATTTTTCCTTTTTTTTTTTTTTTTTTGCTTTAAGTTAGTTTAGTTTGGTGGGTGGGTTCCTGAAAAAAAAACATTGTTAGGTGGCAGGAGGCAGCGCGGGGCTGCTCCTGACTCCCGACACGTATGCTATACTTGTGGGTTCATACTGTGTGTACGTGTATATTTGTATGTCTGATCTGTTTGTCAGTACATGCTTGCACACATGCACATATACACAATATTATTATAAGTCTTAAGTGAGTGTGCATTCCGGCAAATGTGTCATTTCCTTATCTTCCTCTTGTTGTTTTTATGAATGGCACTTGGCTGGCATTCAACTGCTGGGAACCAAGGATGGAGTTATTTTTGTTGGCACAAACCCCGCCCCCCATGATCTGAGCCTGGCACCCCACAGCGAAAGCACACCAGTGTGTCCTGTCAGCCCCTCTGGCCCGAAACTAACACCTTTTTTTTTTTGGTGATGTTGGGGGGGAGGGGGGGGGGGGGGGGAGGGAGGAGGGGGTGCTGGGGTTGTTATGAGAGACTGATGAGGGGCCTGTAGCCTAGGCAACTAGATGGGTTGCCAGACATCACACTTTTTTTTTTTTTTAATCCTCCTCAGATGTTCTGTTTTTTCTAATGCTGTGCCTTTGGCTCTCAGCCCCGACTGTTCATATGACTACAGACCATCCACCTGTCACCCCCCCAAAAAAACAAAAAAGCAGGATACGTGGCCTTTGGGGGGGGACAGCTCCCAGCATCACGACGGTGTGTCGTGACGGGCCTTCGCCAGCGAGCGTCTGCTCAAATGAGCGAAAGCCAAGCGGGGTTTTTGGAAACTGGACTCAGGGACCCAGAGGGGCCGTACAATCAAAGCGCAGATGTGACCCTGTCTCGCTGCTACCTTTGGTCATTTCAAATATATTTTGTTTGCTTGAATCCGAGCCTAGGCGTTGCTAGCTGGGCTTCAGACGACGGAAAATCCGCCAAAACCGCTGTGTCCCGCCCCTCGTTCTCACGTCACCGACCTGCTGGACCCGGTTCGAGCATCGCGTCGCTAGCGATGTCGTCGTCTCGCTGCCTGGAATTGAGAGCGGATTTGGGGCAGATTGCTTTTTCACCGGCGGTGAAATGGACCCCACGGCTCATTTGAACCTGAAGAGCAGCGACTCTCTGAATGAGGAACAGACCTGAGAAATCACCTGCAAATGGCATTTTATCAGCCCTCGCCAAAAAAAGCCTCGCATCCAAAGAAATTTGCTCACAGTAGCAACAACAATAAGGAACACCATGCTTTCAGCAACAAACAGCTTTATGGTTTAGTCACTTTAGTCACTTAGCTTTATGATTTATTCACTTGGGGGGGGGGGTTTTCAACCAGTTTTTTTTTTCGTTCTGGGGTCATGTGACGTTGACTTTCGGTGTGTGTTGCAAATCCACAGAAAAGGCCCAAAAATAATGGACACACAAGGTTTTTTGCCTTGCACAATGATCTGTGAAATGACCAAGCTGCATGGACTAGACTGAATGCGCACCATTGCGTTCATTTCTTTGTTTTCATGCTATGCTGCGATACCTAACTTTCGCCGTGCTTTCATCCTCCTTTCCACGCTATCCCACGATGCCCTAGGAGACCCAACACCCTGGCGCCAGTCGACACGATGTCGTCACGCGCGCGTCGCTAAGACGACGGCGCCGTGAGGCTGAAACGAAGCGCGCGCTCGTGGCGACGGACGCCTCGTCCGCGCGGACGGTCGAGCGGCCATTCCCAGCTCGTAGCGCTCTGCCGTTATGGCCGTTTCCCCCCCCATAGCGCCAAACCCGCGGAGCGTGAAAGCGATGCAGGAGTGGGCCGGCCGCGGCGTCCGGACGGGAGACGCGCCGCGGTGCCTGAGTCTCTCTCCATCAGTCACTGTGGGACGAGGGGTTCACCTGCGTTCTCACCCATCAGGCCATATCCCCGTGGGAGATGAGCTGACAGAATGAATCCGTGCCATCAGCATTAGAATGTTCGGTTTAGAACATTCTAAATCACGTGTTTGTGATGGCACACTTGAAAGGGTTAAAATAAAATCTTCAGGAGCTATTCCGCAAAGTTTAACCAGCATATATATTATTGTGTTTAATTTTTTGTTTTCAAATGTAAACAAGGCTGTGCCCCCTCTACTCAGCGCTAAATCAAACGCTCCATGTGAAGCAGTCCCGAGTGTTGTGCTCGAGACCTGGTTTGCTTTTAGCAAAAAATCCAGCGTTGTGTAAAAAAAATAAATAATAATTTTACCACCCAACCCAAGTCTGTCAGAACCTGCCCAGAAAGGTCAGAGACGAGCCCCCGGACGAAAACTGTCGACGGAGGCAGCGGGGTTTGAACGACAGCTCCCCCAAACCTGCGGCACCCCCGATGAAAATGTCCGACACGCTTTTCACAGGCACACGCATAATTTCTCTCACCATAGGCTGAGTCAGACAGCGCCCTCTGAGAATTCTTTAAAAGTAGCCCAAAAAAAAACTGCAACCCGTGGATTGTGTTTCCTGCGGGGGGGTCATCGTCAGTGTAGCCCGTCTGGGGGGAGAAACCCGCTGGCATAGCAACACTGTAATAGAAATTAAATTAAATGAATTCACCTTTGTTGTCGTTTTAGTTACACTGCAGTGTTTAGTCATATATATATATATCCCTCACTCCCAACCTCCCCCTCACCCCCCCCATACTAAGACCTGGAACTACTGCACCTGCCTGACAGGTGACTCGTTTAGTTTGCTCATGGCTATGAGAATAATACCTTATTAAACACAACCAGAGGCAGTGAAACACCGCGTCTCCCGGCTCTCTGTGGAGTAGTGGCAGAGTTGTTTGTTACCGCCTTGGTGCATGTGAGCCCGTTTCTCCTCCCTTCCCGCGATTGCCACTAAAAGCAGACACCGCGGCGGTGGCTTGCTCTTCGCATCTCCGGGGATAATGGCGGATCAATTTTAATTACCGGGGGAGGCGGGTGGGGAGGGGGCGGAGGGGGGGGGGGGGGGGGCAGCCCCAGAAGGAAAGTGATGGTGATTTAAACGGCCTCTGCGCTCCCTGCAGATGCCTCTCGCCTGGGGAGTTTTCTAACAGAATTGACATTTGTGCCTGTGTATCCAGAGCGTGTTATAAAAGGGGGGGGGGGGCATGGTGTGCTCTGGGCAGTGGAGGGTTTAGAGAAAACTCATTAATTACCTCATTGAAAAAGGAACATCCTACAAAATGGATGACACGCGGGATTGCTTCGGGGGAAAAAGTGAAGGAAACGGAAAGTGCCAATTCATTCAATTCACTTTCTTCCGGGGGGGGGGGGGGCTCAGATTCAAATAAATAAATAAATAAATATCAATCCATCCATCCGTCCGTCCGTTATCTAACCCACTTATTCCTGGTGAGGGTCGCTGGGGGTGCTGGAGCCGATCCCAGCATGCATTGGGGCGAGGGGCAGGAATGCACCCTGAACAGTTCGTCAGTCCATCGCAGGGCAAACAAATGAATGAATTATTAATAAGCAATAAAAGTCCATTTTAGTTTTGTTAGTTTCCCACTTCACATTGGTGTGCGTACGGGGTGTGGTGGGGGTCAGGTTTGGGGGGGGGTTTGCATTTGTTTTCCTGTACTGTGGAGATGGGGGGGGGGGGGGTGGGACTCAGCTGTGAAAGTCTGCCTCCTCACTAGGAGTGCTCTTCCCAAGGGGAATGTGAGTGTGACATCAAGTTTTCACAAATAGTCATTTGCATCTGTGTGTGAGAACGTGTGAATGTCTCTGTTTGTATATGTGCTCGCGTGACTCATGCATTTCTGTGTTGTGTTATTAATATACTTTCTATTCTTGCTGCCAAATTTTGTACCCACATTGTGTGTACATGTCTTTGTAAATTCTAGTTCTTACATATACTGTGTGTAAACAATTTTTTAGGCAAATAATGCTAGGTTTTTATTTATTTATTTATTTTTATTTTCACAGATACAGTTTGTAGGTTCCAGCAATCATGGAAATATATTTTACCAATTTTTTGCATTTATTGTAAAGTTTGAACATGCATCAGTATTTTTATTTACTTTTTGATGTCTTTAACATGTCTGCACTGTTCACCTTCTCTTAAAATCCAAACTTTAAATCCATTGCGTGGACAGCTCTCTGTTCTTCTGATCAACTGTTACTTTAGTGAAGTACCTCTTTAGTTCACCACTGTGTCCTTTTTGATTGACAGGTGTTACAGACCTATTTGACCGCTGATGCTGCCCTTGTTCTGAAGGTTCTGACATGTACTCACCGGTTGGTTGCCAAGCAACGCAGAGGCCCCGCCTATCATCCCCCCCCCCCCCACCCCCCCAGCGTTGGAGCTTGTTATCGTGTTTCACAATCTTAAAATCTGTGTCTTAATCCCTGTCTTAAGACCTTACATTCTTATTACCTGAGGAGCTGCAAATCGGTTCTATCAGTCCCTTGGCCTCCCTGCCAAACCTTTGACAGCAAACATCGTTTCTTTTCTTTTCTTGTCTTTTTTTTTTCAACCTTAATTTCACCCTTGCAATGATGCGATTCTGGTTACACAGTAAAACGTTTTGTGCAAAGTCAACTCAGAGTACATTTTATTCTCAATGGTTCCGGAATTTTCCATTTCATCAATCCCTGGTACCTCTGGGAATTGCTTTATATTGAAATGATGTCTCTCTGAGGGACAGGTTGACCCTGAGGACAGCTTTTAGAATTCCAACACTGTTTTATTTCAAACACACTCTGTCCTCCACGTCCGCCCACTGAAATCTTGATTAAATCACCTAGATCCTGAAATCAATGGTCTCTTTGCATTTCGTGCTTGAGAGTGCACGTTTCTTTATCCGCGTTTTTGTGCAGGCTTCAAACAGGGACATTTTGCTGCTTGAAAAATTATCACCACAGAAAAGCTAATTACATGAAAGATTTGGAAGATATAGCTTCTTAATAGCAGTGCATTCCCTTGTTACCTTCGAACGTGTGAATTCTTACATTTTTGACTTCGTCATTTGAGATTCAAACAGGATATTACCCAGTTTCCGAGCGGCAATTAATTTTGCCACGGACAGATGTTCTTTGAGGAAAATTTAGGATAGCTTGCGGCACAAGTTTTCTCAAAGGTATTTTGGTAAAAGTGGTGAGACTTAAAAATCAATGATAGGCATGTGAAACCAAAATGATATTAATGCACACCCAATCAGTCAACATAGAGCTCATTCTTTAGAAACTGATACTGAGAATTACAGATTGACTCAGTGTGAGAACCGTGGGGGGGGAGGGTTGAGGTGAATAGTGATCATGGACTGGATGGGGGGGGGGGGGTCAGGTCGGCTTTTATGTCAACCCTGGGGATAAAAAAAAAAAGGTGAGCTCACCTTCTCAGTACAGGCTACTAAGCTATTACATGACTTGCCCCCCAAAAAGTATCATCTGTGCAAAGTCAGTCTCCATTTTAAAATCTGTTTGATAAAACACCTTTTTGACTTGCAGACGTGTGCAACCTTTTATCACTGTTTCTCAGTTTTGACCATCTCTGTTCTTGAGTTTTGATTGGTGATCGCCACGCCTCGCGGTGCTTTTATATTTACCTTTGTGTTCGAGCTGCCCGTTTGGCTATGACTCACTTACTTGGTCCCACCAGGAAAGCACTTTAAGTCGCATGTACGAAAAGTGCTTTGTAAATAAAGTTACGTTCAAATTTTAATGGAATCTTGAATGAAAGGCGGGTGACACTGCAGCCCACTAGGGAAAAGGGCTGAGCTGAAATTTACTCGAGTGAGTCACTCCAGTAAATTAAAATTGTTTGGATCCGCTCCTGTTCGGAACTCTTAAATGTTTTCCAATTCGGATACCCATAGCATGACTGTAGAACTTACAGCCTAACCATTAGAAAGTCAGAAATAAGTGGGTCTGCCACTTCATTACATTTTTCTGTAGTGTAGCAGGAATGACAGCCTATTCATCAAAAGGGGTTTTTCTGTCTCTGAACTTTCAAGACGGAGATAAAGAAAATTGATTTGGTGCAACTTGCCACCATCACCAGCCTGACAACACAGCATCCAGGTGGGTGGTTTTCAGAATCCCTTTTTAAAGCTGAACCAGGTGGGATTTGTGTGGGTGGGTCCTTTTGATGCAGACAGGACAGGCATGGCAACAATTAAGGGACTCATTCATACCTGTGATGCGATAATTACAGAGTATGACATCACGCTGTCTGGCGATGACACCTAGCTTCTTTTCACAGCATTTAATGAGCCGTTGAAATTTTGTAGTGTACTGCAAAAATGTACTCTTTTATGCACTTGTTAGTGCTTACAAAACTGTGAAACATCTATTCCCCTGGAAGTTAACTGTAAGGGGGGAAATAAAAAATACATTATAATTGTTTTCCCAGAACATGGCGCTAAGTAACTGCTGTCTTTTAAAAATAATTTTTAAATTCTTTTTAAATTATTTAAAATATTCCAGAGCTGTGGTTCTGGAGCTTTCTGAACTGCTCTTAATATGGAATATGGAACTTGTTCATTCAGTTTTTGTATTTTTTTTTTTTTAATAAAAAACAATTCCATGTAGGCCTGGAGCAGGGGTGTCAAACTGAATCCCAAGGGGGCCACAGTGTCTGCGGGTTCTTGTGGTTTCCTGCTGCTAATTAAGGCCTTGGGCACAAGGCTTGAGGATTCCTTAGCCAATCAACAGCTTCATTTAAACACTTACGCTGACAGTGCGGCCCTGCAGGACTGGAGTTTGTCACCTGTGGCCAAGAGTATAACCTGTGCAGTTCGGGCCCCAACTTAAGGCCCCACCCCACCATTCCATTATTGCCCCCAGGACGACCCCCCTGCCTCCACCTGAGACCCTTGCTCAATTAATTTAGTCAGAAAGCAGAAGTCCCGCCAGCATTTCTTCCACCCATGAACTCTGGCCAGCTGATTTCACTAATTAGTTCCACCTCCTGGCTGAAGAATTGTGCTAATTGGCCAATCCTAGGTGACTGGCTCAAGATACTGGGGAGGGCATTTTACTTTCTGGACCTGGACTTTCCACCCCTGTGTGTACCCCAATGCCTGTTCACTATGCAGATTAGACCAGGGGGTTGTCACAAGCCATTCCCAGAGGATCTACTGTGTACCCTGGCTTTTCTTAGAGCCAATCTCATCATCACCAAGTAGTTGAAAACAGGTACTTATGTTCTTTCAAAATGGCTTCCTTGAACTTAATTTCATTGGACGATTTAGTTTTAGCATGGGCCTGATTTAGCACATGGAAAACTAGTAGTACAACCAATTTTTGGTCCAAAATGACTCCCATGACCAATCATGTTAAAAAAATAAGGTTTTGCGTGCATGCTAAAGGTCATAGTAAATCAAACCCCAAGCGCCAATACGTTCAGAAGTTGGCATCCCACGACATTATTTTAGAGAGTCATTAATTTCCTATTTGACTGAGGGCGTAAAGTAGAGTGGACATAAAAGAAGAAAAAGCTGAAAATATGCTTCTCCTTGCCCGTCCCTGCAATAAAGGGAAACGGCAAAAACGAACACCGCAGCACTCCACGTGACAAATGGGCATTGATCGCAACGGAAGGCCGGATTACTGAATTATCATAAATACTGCCGACGGGAGGGATTCCAGACAAGTGAGTCCCGTCAGAAATTGGTGAATCCTTTTTAAATGGGTGAAGTGCGCCAATTGGTGAAGGCCTTTTTTGACGGGTGAAGTGTACAAATTGGCGAAGGCTTTTTTAATGTGTGAAGGGCATGTTCCTGTTTGATATTAATTAATCAAACATCTATCTGCGCGCGGTGTTTTCAGGGGTCACGTGTGTTTTCAGTGTTTGTAACCAATTAATTTTATCGCGCACACGACCGGAAACAGGCGTGCCTAAAAGGGATCGTACCCTGAAAATGCTTTCACTCATTATGAGAGAGAAGGAGAGGGATAGAGCACTATTAAAGTTCAATTTCCCTATTTTAATTGAAACTAAATTGCACCAGCAGATTCAGCACTTACTGTAAGTGTAATATTGCACTGCATACCAGGCCAAAAATGGTCTGGCCCACGGATTTATAAAGTTGTCGTTTTGTAACATAGTAGCTCGGGAAAAACTTGACATACGATTTCCATCTCCTCATATCCGGCTTAAAGTGGCGAATCAAATAAAGAACATAGCTAATCATGTCTCAGTTGTAAAGCATTTGCGACCGATAATTAAATTTCCACTGAAATAAATTGCATGCCCATCAGGGCGAGACGCGCTTCTGAGAAGGAGTCGCAAAGCTTCCTCAGAACGCAATGACACAACTTGTTCCTCGGAAACATCACCCGTCGACGAGGTCGCCGCGTGATGTAATATGCGGCGTCTTTTCCCCAAACCCCTGCTGCATTGGAGTTTATGCCCCGCCAATCCACCCTCTCCTCTTGATTCCCTCCGCCACAGTTTGACAGCGGGAGGGGCACGAGCACCCAGGAAAGGGCGCTTAGAGGAATTATGCCGGTGACAAGCAGTTCTCACCCACTACGCCAGCATTTAACTGCATTCCGCACACACATCGGTGTCGACGCGAATTCATTTTTCTTATGAAATGAAAACTGCAACAGAGAACATTTGCCTGGCAATGAAATATCGCTCGACTGTGTACGTATTTTAGTTATGAAGAAATATCTCTGGGGGAAAAGCTCGCCGATATCCTGAAAGTGGAATATTTTTTTCTAAAAAGAAAATATGGAAAAATTCGGTTTCGCCGATTGTTCTCTCTTGCACGACGTAAAGGAGAAGCCATTCAGGAGGAGACTGGGTAAGGAATTCGGAAAAGTACAGTGTTTCATGTAATAATAACTGCGTGGTTTAGTGCGCTGTTGGGTCTGGAACGCACCAGCTCGCGCTCCTCGAGCATATCTGTCGCGTGCGGGTTATCGTTTGGCTGCCTGTACTTCTCACACTTTTGAGGACCTGTTGTGCGTTCTGTGATGGATTAAACAGTATTAAAATAATAGCAAGTCCGGATACGGTCATTTAATCGACGCGGTATATTTACAAACATCAAGAAACAACAGGTAAGTTTGGGTTCAAATCGCAAAATCATAAATCGAGTTGGTGTGTGCTTCTTTTTATCAGACCAAATGAGTGTAAAAAATACACCTAATTTATACAGTCCAGATTCAAGGCACCGTATGACATGTTTCCTAAACGTTTAATGCAGGTCTAAGTGCGAATACACACGCTTCCATTACCACTAGCACCCAAATACACACAAAATATATGTAACTGACATCCTAATGCATTACTTTACTATGTTAGCCTACACGATTACCACATGAACCTGTAGTTTTGACTGTCACAGCCTGTTGTGCAGAAATGAGAAGTGTTTAAATGTTTTTGGCTGTTTGCTCGTTCGCTGCGTTCATGCAGTTCTCGCTATGGAAGTGTAGGGGGTAACCCCTGATTACAGTCGCATTTGTATAATGGCAACTTATCGGTTTTTTAAATCAAAAGATAAATAAAGGTGTGCAATGCAAATCGTGGGATCCTAAAAGTAATGGAACCTGCTTGTTTTGTTACACGTATCTTTTTAGTCACACACCAGTGAAGATAATGTCACATCAATGATCTTCAATATTAATAATTATGTCGCCTAGTCGTGTGTCTTAAGTGGCGTTTAAGTGGACAGAAGAGTCTCGTCCGTCAATCCACGAGGCGCCCATCAAACGCAGACCTGGTATGGAAATTGTCACGCGCCGAATGACAGCAACCACCTGCAATATCAGACCGCACGCTGCAAAACACTAGTTAATTGTTAAATGCTGGTGCTCACTTTGTCGCATGTAAAAATGCGTTAGAATTCCGACTGTAACTACCAAAAACGAAATACGTAAAAGGAAAAACTGTAACGTGCGGAATTCTTCGAGCTGCGAGACGCGCGAGGGGCTCATCGCAGTTTACAGTACTGGTGCATCCAGACCGTGGTGCAATCAAGAAAATTCCGTTCTCCTTAAATTGAGAGGCAGGGGTAAGAGTATACCTGGCCTTGTCAATGCAGGGTATCCGTCATTACAAGATCAGTCTTCCCACCTTAATATGACGAACAACATATTAACAGGTATCTTACATTCCACATACTTAAGTATGTGAGATGATTATTACCCAAATTGCGTATGTGTGTGTGTCATTTTCTTGTTTTATTTTCGTCTGTATCCAAGTTTAGGTGGCAAGGTACTGTGCGCAGGTTCACGGTGAACTAGCCTACTTGTCACTGACAGCAAACAGGTAAAAGCGCGTAAAAAATTCCATCTGTTCCCACCGCTGCAAGAGGACTCGAATGGTATTTGTTAAAAAGGAGTAATTCGTGTCTGCGCGCATTAACAAGAATACATTCCCCGGGATCAACCAGAGCGCTGTGATGTTTATAATCTGAAATTTCTCGCATTTGTTCTCTCTCAATTATCCTACAGCTGTTTTAGAACAGCGTTAACGCTTATAGGTGTGGGGAAAGTACAAGGTGCATATGTCAAGTGCCGTCACATTAATTCAATTTTGACATTATCTAGTTATTTATTTGTTTGTTTTTTTCTTTCTTAAAAAAAATCGCTCTCACCGATGCATTAAACGCAAACACAACTAACAAAGCTGAGGTAAATCAGTCAACTCGTAGGGTTATCACCATTATAAAGCGATCCGAATGTACCACGAGACGCACACAAAAAGCACGTGCAGTGCAGATGTAATTAAATGATCGATAATACCAAGTGTTTGCACAGTAAATCAGTTGCGCGTGCTGAACAGGTTGCGCATGTGTGGCACATCCTGGTTATGAACGGAGTCTTATGGAAGTACCCCCACGTACTGTAGCCTCCATCTGTCACTGCAAATAAGATGAAGCGAGACCTTCAGTTCGGCTGTGTGCTTGTGGTCTTGTGAAAAGACTGCTGCCCTCGTTGTCCCTGCATATCAGCTGCAAACAGCTTTTTACCCCATCAATTCTGTCCCTCCGGCTCTTTTACCTGGCCCTAATGTTTGATTAGCTGTAACCTTTATTTGCTGTCAGAGTTATGGTTCATTTAATGTAGTTTTAAATCCATTTGGGTTGTTTTGTTCTACTGACGACCTGTCCAGGGTATATTCCTGCCTCTCATTCAGTGCATACTGGGATAGGGCTCCAGGACTGTGACCAGGAAAAAGTGTGTTGGATAACAGATGAATGGATGGGAAGTTTTGTTCTTGTTTGTATCGTGTTCAAATTTATCAATTAATTTAACGATTTATCAATTCTTGCACTTGACATCTCTCTTGGGACTACACTTTTCCCCCTCTAGGGAATTACTGCATTTTGATGATCTTTGCACTTGTGTTTGTGTCACTCATGCTGCATCTACTTGGTCAGTGGTTCCCAATCCTGTTCCTGGGGATCTACTGTAGTTTTTCACTCCAACCCTAACAAAGCACACCTCATTCAATGGTAAATGGACTGCATTTATATAGCGCTTTTATCCAAAGCGCTTTACAATTGATGCCTCTCATTCGCCAGAGCAGTTATTAGGGGTTAGGTGTCTTGCTCAAGGACACTTCGACATGCCCAGGGCGGGGTTTGAACCGGCAACCCTCCGACTGCCAGACAATCGGTCTTACCTCCTGAGCTATGTCGCCCCGATTCAGCAGCTAGAGATCCTGTTGAGCTGCTGCAGTAATTCGTAGAGTCAGGTGTGTCAAATTAGGGCTGAAATAAAAAACCCACGGGATAGTAGATGTCCAGGAACAGGGATTGGGTTACCACTGCTCTAACACCCGCCATTTTACTCTTCAGCTCCAAGCTCACAGCTGCCCATAAAACTCAGTTTGAGGCGTTTGGGTTCCCTAACCGCGTCAGTCACTCTGGAAGGGAGCTTCATGCTGAGCGAACGTAGAGTTAGCGCTAGCGTTTAGCGGCGGACGGACTCTGGGATCCTATTGGCCGCTCTGATGGCCTCGGTCACAGTGCAGGCCTGGAGGGCAGAGAGGCTGGAGGAGAATAGAACCAGCGGAGGCTGAAGCTATCGCTCATCTCTCGTCACCGAGTTATATAAGACGTACCCTCCCCCTCCCCCTCCCCCTCCTCCTCCTCCTCCTCCTCCCCACACCCCCCTCCCCCTCACATCCCTCTTCAAGTGCTCTCCGCATCACCTCAGCTGAGTCCTTGTGCTTCTGCAGCAGCCGTCACTCATCGTATCGGCTCCTCCCACATGACATCATGCCATTAGCGGGAGGCTAATGGGGGAAGTGTGGTGATTAACCCCAAGGTGGGGCGGGTGGGGGGGTGTAAGATGGGGTTTTAAAGTGTCTTGGTGTCACAGGGGTCTGAGACACAAAGTCCATAATTGGACACTCTGAATTGCCTGTAGATGTGAGTGTGTGAGGGAGTGGCGTGTGTGTGGGCACTGCGATGTGTGTGCCTTGGTGACCTGTCCAGGGTGTGTTCCTGCGCCTTGCTCAATGCATGCTGGGATAGAGTGACCCTGACCAGGAATAAATGGTTTAGAAAATGGATGGATGGATGGATGGATGAGATCAATAAAAGACAACAGCATCAGAGTAAGGTTTAGTTTCCCTGTACGAGAGCGTGACCAAGCACACTACTGGGACAACAGGAAGAAGCAGAAAGCCCCGTTACCAAGCAGAACATTCCGTTTCCAAGCAGAACATTCCATTTCCAAGCAGAACGTTCCGTTCTTAATAAGTACGTAGGCGGTGATTCCTTGTCAGCCTCACTGCCACAGGGATTGCCCTTCCCCCGAAACTGTCAACACACTGTGTGTGTGTGTTTGGAGTTGAGTATCTGTGTGTGTGTGGAGGATCTTTGGCCTGGCACACTGTGTGTGTGTTTGGAGTTGAGTATCTGTGCGTGTGTGGAGGATCTTTGGCCCGACACACTGTGTGTGTGTGTGTGTGTGTGTGTGTTTGGAGTTGAGTATCTGAGTATCTGTGCGTGTGTGGAGGATCTTTGGCCCGGCACACTGTGTGTGTGTTTGGAGTTGAGTATCTGTGCGTGTGTGTAGAGGATCTTTGGCCCGGCGCGCTGTGTGTGTGTTTGGAGTTGAGTATCTGTGTGTGGAGGATCTTTGTGTTCACCGTGCTCTCCCCCTCCCCCCCCAGCCCCAGCCCCGGCCGCGTGAGATGACCTAGCCGCGATGTCGCAGCTGTACTACCGCCGCACGGACAACTCGTCGTACCGCGACCGCATCCCCCTGCGCATCGTGCGGGCGGAGTCGGAGCTCTCCGCGCAGGAGAAGACCTACCTGAGCGCGGTGGAGAAGGGCGACTACGCCAGCGTCAAGCAGGCCCTGGAGGAGGCCGAGATCTACTTCAAGATCAACATCAACTGCATCGACCCGCTGGGCCGCACCGCGCTGCTCATCGCCATCGAGAACGAGAACCTGGAGATCGTCGAGCTGCTGCTGGGCTTCAACGTCTACGTGGGCGACGCCCTGCTGCACGCCATCCGCAAGGAGGTGGTGGGGGCCGTGGAGCTGCTGCTCAACCACAAGAGGCCCAGCGGGGGCATGCAGGTAGGAGACTGTCTCTCAGTCTTTTTGTCACAGGCTCTATGTGCTCTAAAAATGACGCTTTCCTCGTGAGAGAACTTTGCTTTTCTCTTTTCCGTTCCAAAAAACTGCATTTTGCCACCACGTCTTCAGGTCACAAAAAACATTGAACTGGGCCTCTTGTTCTAGACCAGTGGGACTCAGTCCTGGTCCTGGAGAGCCACAGAGTCTGCTGGGTTTTTGTTGTCACAGCACTTGAGCACCACAGCAGTTAATTAAATCTGTTGATTACACTTAGAGGTAAGCTGAAGCTGATCTTAAGGTGAAAACAATAGCAGTCGACTCTGTGGCACTTCAGGACCAGGCTTGAGGCTCCCTGTTTCAGACGAAGGGCTGACTACGTCTGCACCGCCCAAAATACATTACAGATGAAATGCAGTTGGGAAAAGAGGTGGGGGTGGGGGGGGGGGCATTCTGCTTCTCCTGCACGCCAATCATTTTGAGTGACAGGGAGGGCTGGATAACAACCGACCGTTTCCGCTGACTCGAATCAACAATTGCATTCGTCCGCCACTTCGCGCCTCGTGCTAATTAAACGATTAAGCCCAAGAAGGCTAACGTGCTGTGCTAATTCGCGATTAACCCCAAGAAGGCTAACGTGCTATGCTAATTCGTGATGAAAGCCAAAGAAGGATATCGTGCTATGCTAATTCGTGATGAAAGCCAAAGAAGGCTAACGTCGTGCTATGGTAATTCCAGAGCTTCGCACGTCCGTGGGGGGTTTCACGGAGAAAGCGGAGGCAGGGTGCCGCACCGGCTTCCTCGCGACACGCAGGAACACCTTTTTTTCTTTTTTCTTTCTTTTCCTTTTTTTTTTAAACGGTGAAACAGCTGCTCTCGTTACAAACGGCGGTAGCGAGGGAAATGTCAGCATCGCTTTATTCAGTTACCGAAGCGAAATTAAATGGAAGTCGCTTTTCTTCTTGTGGGCTTTGTGGATGTCGATATTACAAGAAGAAAAAAGAGAAGCACGTCTCTGCGCTATGCTGAGTGGATGTGGAGAGTTATTTAGACATTTTTAATACATCCCTGAGGCTTTAATTTCCATTTACCAAAGGGGTTCACTCCTGTGGTTTTTTTTTTTTTTTTACGGGACAAATAAAGTTCTTATTTGCCTCAGGTAATACACGAGTATAAGAAAGGTTGTCTGGCTGTGACATGAATAGACCTCATCTCACCCGTAGAGGTGATTAAATTTAGAACTACGTTAAGGGAGGTAAAGTTTGTTTTTTTTTGCCGTCAGTATTGAGATTTATGAACCTCGCCCCCCCCCTCCCCTTGATTCAGCAGCTCCGGAGAGCCACACAGTCCTCTGGCGATCTCAGCTGTCTCCGTGGCTACATGTCGCGATGTCACCGCGATGCCTCGGGGCCGCCGTTGTGCTAACACTCACCTCACGGCGTGCTTCGTTATCTTGCCGCACCTGCGGCTGCGGCTGCGGACGGGCGGGCGGCGATGGCGGGCGGCGGTGTGAAATTATCCGCCGCCGATGTGGGCCCGCGTCGCGCGGCCGTGACAATAAGCGGCCCGGACAAGGTGTCGGGGGGGATATTTATGGGGTTCGGCCTCCCCCTGAGGGACGTCTTGCCCCTTGCTTTGAAAGACAAACAGACGGTTGAGTGTTCTCTTGCCCTGCCCACATTTTAAAGCTGTTTGTGACATCATACTCGTGCTGTTCTGGCATTGGTCAGTTACCCTCTGAAGAATACAGACTGCAAGAATCAGAACTATGAAACATCAGTGCTGTTGTTGATAACAATAATGATTATAATAATCATAATCATGACAGTCAGCCATTGCACACAGGAGTCTGTCAGTGTACCTGGAGAACTGACACAGAGAATGCTATTTGCATGTACTGCACCAGTTTTTCACAGAATGATGATTTCTTCCATAAAGCACACTCAGTAGCATGAGGAGGCCATTGTGGGTCCACACAGCATGCGACCATCGCCTTGGCCTGGGCCTGTTGCGTATTACTGACGGCTCGCTTGCATTTTTTGCGCATGAAGCAAAATGGCTACTTTATTACCGCGCAGTGATGTCACCCTGCAGCAAAGAGGCTTGGCTTTGTGGCTTCGCCCCCATGGCAACGGGCGCCGTTAGCGACCAGCCAGGCCGCGGCCCCTGGAAAGCTTTCCCGTTAATCCCGCCATAACTGTCCAGTTTACAGGGGGACCCGCCACCCCCCCCTCCCCCCCACACACACCCCGCTGAGGGGCCCATTCATCAGGCTCCCGTTGAGCCGCCACCTCTCTCTGGCCCGCTATCTGACACAGGGAGGCCGGCGTTGTAAAAACAGCCCGGTTTTATCTTCCCGTGAAAAACAAACAAACTAAATCCTTGTACAGCACTGAGGCTGGGCTCTGCTTATGGAAGAGCATTTCTGGTTGTGCTGCAATATACTGCATTGCTGCATTGCACTGATAAATCCGTGCTGTAATAGATTTTTTCACAGATATATTGAGTGTGTATTACTGTGAAATTACCTAGTTATTACTCTACCGGGTTATTTAGGTAATTTGGACCTCTTTCTGTGCTTGGAGCTGCTGATTCTGAATTTATGTTTAATTCCTCTTTGGGACTGGATGTGAAGCATTTGATAAAATGCTTCCGGGGAAAATATAGCACCTACATTTACTCATCCCTAAACCAGCGGCCTTTGCAGTCTGTTACAGTCTGTAACGTAACTGTTAAAAGTCAGCTGGAAGAGCAGGAAGTCAATTTCAGTGATGTCACTGGATTTATTGTATTTCTTCATCTTTTTAAAAGCCACCTTTTAGTGGCTGCAGTGCTGTATCAGGGAAACGGTCAGCCTGGGGATAAATAATGGGAATACCAGGGTTTGATTGGACGGAGAAACCCCAGCCAGCACATAAATGTGGGAATCTCAGGGTCTGATTGGACAGAGAATCCCCTGCCAGCATCCACACACTGGCCACAGGCCCATTTGAGGCACAGTGAGACCAGTTAGCAATGAGCATTAACTAATCCATACGGCATTGCTATACAGCAATAGCAATGCACAGCATTATATTTCACTTGTTGGCTTCAATGCTTTGTTAGTGTATTGACTGACAAATCGATTGTGTTATTTCCCAGCTTAAGTAATGTTTGTGGGTTGATTGGATAACTAATCCATTCATTTGTGGGTCTGCTCGTGTATATTATCATCGCTAATGCTTTGTAAACACGTGTTCATGTTATTGAATATTTTTGGGTGCCACTGTATTCGATGCACTTGTTCGTGTTAAAGAATTCACTAATGAAAGCATTGGTTCATGTTAACAAATGCATATGTGCATGTCTACTAATTTATTTAGCATGTTCGCAAAATCATTTGTGTTTGCGTTTGTGTTTTTGAATGTAGTCGTTTGTTCATTAATGCATTCTTTTGTGTTAAAGCATGCAGGCTAAATAATGCATTTGCTTATGTTAAGTAATGCATTTGTTAATGCAAAGTAATGCATTTGTTTACGTTTAGTAATTTGTTTGTTAATGCATTTGTTTGCGTTAGTTAATACATTTTGTTTGTGCTAAATAATGCATTTATTTATGTTAATGCTAATAATTAAATAATAGTTAAATAATGTCCCTCCGTCGGCAGGTGCCTCCGATCCTCCTGGACAAGCAGTTTTCGGACTTCACCCCCGACATCACGCCCATCATCCTGGCGGCGCACACCAACAACTACGAGATCATCAAGCTGCTGGTGCAGAAGGGCGTGTCCGTGCCCCAGCCGCACGAGGTGCGCTGCAACTGCATTGAGTGCGTGTCCAGCTCGGACGTGGACAGCCTCCGCCACTCCCGCTCGCGCCTGAACATCTACCGGGCGCTGGCCAGCCCCTCCCTCATCGCCCTGTCCAGCGAGGACCCCTTCCTCACCGCCTTCCAGCTCAGCTGGGAGCTGCAGGAGCTCAGCAAGGTGGAGAACGAGTTCAAGTCCGAGTACGAGGAGCTGTCGCAGCAGTGCAAGCAGTTCGCCAAGGACCTGCTGGACCAGACCCGCAGCTCCCGGGAGCTGGAGATGATCCTCAACTTCCGCGACGACGCCAACCCGCTGGAGGAGGAGACCAACAACGACCTGGCCCGCCTCAAGCTGGCCATCAAGTACCACCAGAAGGAGGTGAGGCGTTTGTTTTTGGGGACCTCCCTCACCACCCCCCCTGTTAATGATTTCCCTGGTTTTTATCCCAGGGCTCCTGGTATAGTTTGTGAGTTTAGGTTTCTGTGCAATGTCCTTCCCTCTGAGTGGTTCTGGTACGTTTCAGTAAGCATCGTGTTCATTGGTCTGCGCGGTTGAGCTGGTTTGTGGCTGACTTGAGGTGTTTTCAGGCATGGATTAGGTCATTGATTAGCTGAAGGGCCTCCACCACGGCAACTCAAATCAGGGCCTCGGGGCGATAGACTGCTGGCTTTCATTAACCCCCCCCGCAATGTCTGGCCAATCAGTGACAATCAGTGGCCAATCAGTGACATTATTGGACTTGGAGCTGTCAGGCAGAAGAGAACACCAGCAGCACTGCTGACCTTGAGAGACAGATTCTGAGTGTCCCTGGTGTACATCATGTCCTTGTTTCCAGCGCCTCGGCTTAGCTGGAACAAAACCAGGGGAGAATCCTGCAGGCGATGCAGCGGTCCAGGATTTGAGTTTGAAATCCCTTCTCTGGAGTGTCTGTTTCAGGCAAACTGCAGTTTGGGAAGTGGTTGGATGGTGTTGAGGTGAAGGCTGGTAAATATTTGATTTGGGATAAATATCTACCACTAACTGGAGCCCCGTGCTCCCACCTACACAATATCATACACTGATAAAAAACGTTTTATTTGATAATCCTAAAAGATTAACTTCTCACTTGAACAAACCTTAAAATTTTCAAGTGAGAAAACATTGAAGTCACATTTTTTATTAAGTTTTTTTTTTTCTGTTAAGTGACCGTTGGCTACAGTGCATCCCCTGCACGGTCGACAGACTTGCCTCACGTGAGAAAGTCGACCAGGTCAGGCTCGTTGAACTGGAATCCTGGCTTTGTGTAGCCCCGTCCTCACAGTGCCCTCAGTTGCTAGTGTAGGGCAATATTTTCAAGTTGCACTTTAAGAACAACGCCACAGTCGTGAGATTTGAATTTGAATTATTGGGAAAGGGTGATAAAGGAGATAAAGCAGTTATGTCATGGTGAAGTATCATAAGGTTCAGAGCATGGGGGGGAGAGGAGGGGAATGCAATTATTCCTGGTGCTTGGTGTAGTGAGTCATGCGGGGGGGGGGGGGCAGGAGGAGGGGTTGGGAAACGGAGGTTCCAAAAATAGGAAGTCACGATGTGTGCGTGTGGATGAGGTTTGGCTATTAAAATATTAAGAACTACCCCCCCCCCCCAGCATCATATCTGTGTCTCAGGGGGCTTTCCTGCATTTGCATGCAATCAAACCTCTTTCATATGTGTGTATTTCTTGAATTTATGAAATCGTCTCTAATTTTAGTGAATTAGTAAAGCCTGGTCGTACTGGTTACTGGCTCTGCATGGCAAAAGCCCCAGTGTTTAAATCTACTCTTAACAGAGTGTCTATGAGTCCAATAGGGACTCACACGTTGCTCTGTATCAGAGTTTTCTTCGTCAGAACTGGACTTTCACGCCGTGAGAAGTCAGCGTCGCCGTGGACAGCGAGTGAGCAGTGCCCGTGGCGCAGATCTCTTCGGCCGTCGGGAAACGCAGCGCATTTCGGCGCCCGTTAGCGCCGTAGCGCTCGAGCTCCTTTTTGCGCTGTTGTCATGGCCACCGGTTCTGCTCCCCTGCTCTGACAGTGCTGCGGCGGCAGGGTGGTGAAGTCTGGCGCTGGCAGCGCTGACACCTGCCTGGACCGGGCTGCCTCAGATCAGCTGTCGTCCTTCCTGGCTGGTGTAAACCCGCCATTGATTCGGCTGAATTTTGGAGTTGTAGGTTTGAGTCGGGGATAGGCAGTTGGATGTGTGGAGTTGTAGTTTTGGAGTAGGGGAGAGGCAGTTGGATGTGTGGAGTTGTAGTTTTGGAGTAGGGGAGAGGCAGTGGGATGTGTGGAGTTGTAGTTTTGGAGTAGGGAGAGCAGGATGTTGAGTTGTGTTTTGGTGGGAGAGGCAGGGATGGGAGTTGTAGTTTGGGTAGGAGGCAGGGGTGTGGGTTGTAGTTTTGGAGTAGGGGAGAGGCAGTGGGATGGGTGGAGTTGTAGTTTTGGAGTAGGGGAGAGGCAGTGGGATGGGTGGAGTTGTAGTTTTGGAGTAGGGGAGAGGCAGTGGGATGGATGGAGTTGTAGTTTGGAGTGGGAGAGCAGGATGGGTGGAGTTGTAGTTTTGGAGTAGGGGAGAGGCAGTGGGATGTGTGGAGTAGTGGGAAGTATCACGAAATAAAGATTCTTCACTATAATGAGGTCATGAGTGCTGACCTTTGACCTATGTACTTAACCCATTGACCTATGTGCTTAACCCTTTGACCTATGGAATCTCACCATTAGTGGCAGTACACAGTGTTCCAGAACCCTGATTGAGTGAGGAGAGACAGGAATGATAGAGTCAGTGAATCCCACATCCCTTGAGTTGAGTCTACTAGCTATAAACACAGGAGGCACACTGAGGGATGTGCCTGTTTCTGGATTTAATGCCAATTTCTGCTCTTAATTATCTCATTATCCCGATCATTTACATGCTCATGAATGCCAGATGAAGATTGTCGTGTCTCCATCTGAAATATGTCACTGTGGTCGAATCTATGGACGAAGTGGTGTTGTTTAGCTGACTGATTCAGGTTAATTGACGGAAACACACCTGCCATCCAGGAAATATAACTAAATCTCGTCTACCCCTACCAAAAAAGCATCTTCGCTTTTCCCAAGCCGTTGGCATGCTGCAGAATTTCATTTTTAGCAGGTGGGTCAAAACCACGACATCCCCTCTTCTTTATCTTGTCCATTAATTCCATCAGAAGGAATCGCTCCGGGTCCATCCCTGATAAGTAATGGGCAATGTGCGAAATGGCCGTTCGGTTCCGCCCGTCCGGTAAACCCGCGGCTCGAGGCGTCTGAGAATTCCTCGGTTTCAGGGTTTCTCTCTCTCTTCCGCGAGAAGAGATCTTCGGCCCGAGATTAGGAGAACAAAACTCTTGGGATTCATAGCGTTAGCCTGTGCGCCGCTGAATCAATATCGTATTTGCACCGCCTCCATGAGAACACATCATTTTTTAAATTTTGCGAATATTCCCCAATGTAAGAGTAAGTCTGAAGATGCAAGGGTTTTATTAAGAGAAATGAAAGGAAAAATATTTTTACTAGTACTGTACACTGTGGGTAAAAAAAGAAGGGAAAAATCAGAAGGAATATTCCTTTGGCACTGGTGCGTGTCCTTGTGAGACGCTGAGAGTTCATGAATTTTACACTGTCTGCTATCGCCCCCTGCTGAGGGGAGTGTGGTACTGCATCCTCAGTGTTATTGATGTTTCTCCTGTTCCGTGGCTGTGAGTTAAAAATCGAACTGGCTCCTTTCAGCTAATCCCTATTGCTTTCAGTGCCGTTTCTCAACATCATACAGAATTCCAGATTTTGTCCCTTTGGGGATAAATATCCATGGAAACATGAAAACAAAATTGTTGAAAAGGTATTTTTCACACGACTGACCCATTTTACTTCACATGGGTGTGCGGACATTAAAAATGGCTTTACACCTGTGGATCTTTTTTCCTGAGACGTCTTATCACCTCTCTTTCTCCAGCACCAGCTGTAAACCAGCCTGTTTGCTTTGTGGTCCAGGTGACGGCGTTTGGTTTTGTTTTTTTTGGGAGGTTTGGCATCGTAATGATTTTCACCTCCGGTAACCCAAAGAACAGAACAGAACAGAACGAGGCTTCTTCTGTCCTCGGAAGTCTGTGGGTTGAAATCCCATCTTGATGATTAGTCAGGTGGCTCTTTCATAAAATCCCACCCCCCACCCCCCCTCCCCCTAGTGCATTAATCAAGGGGAGCTCAACCGGAGAGGAGCGGGAGAGAACACCAAGAAGAGAACACCTGTGCGCCTGAGAGAAATTTGAGGAGGAAAATCTGGGACTGCAAAAATATCAATCGCCTACTTTTGGGCGGTGTGTTCACGAGGGTCTCGGTACGTCTCCGGGCTGTTCCCATGGTAACGGGGAACCTGTGTTTTTCGGCTTGATGCGGGGACAAGCTCCTCTCCCCCCCCCCCCCCACCCCCACCCCCAACCGCTCCTAACACTTCATGGAACGTTCTGGATTCGTTCTCCCACAGCCAGGGATTCTCCTTTGGACAGGAAGCGCATGTGTACTGTGTTTGCATCACAGGTGGCATGATAGTGATGATGACGATGATGATGAGCTGATTTACCACCCAAAATTATTAATGAAGAGGCATTCCCCCCTCTCAATCAGTCAATGAATCAATCAGTCATTTTAAGGAATTTGAATATAATTGCAGAAATGCATACCTGAAAACATATGAGTAAATATCTATTATTGAAGATTTTTCAGTACGCTACGGGAATTTAGCTGACATTATTATCCAGAGTGACTTGCACATCTTTTTACATTTTTTTTTTAACACAGTATCCATTTATACGGCTGGATGTGTACTGAAGCCACTGAGGTTAAGCACCTTGCTCAAGGTTACAATGGCAGTGCCTTGCCCAGGCAATCGAACCTGCGATCTTTTTGGTGGCAGGCCCGGTTCCCCTAACCTTTAAAGTTCCCTGCGCTGCGGCCCTCTGTTCAAATAAAGCTCATTTCGTTTTATGCTGTTTTTACGAAATGGAGTGCCCTGCCAGGCCTGAATGGTCTCTTTGGGGGCCGAATCCGGAACAGAAGCAATCAGCGAGCGGCGCGCGAACCCGGCTCTCCGCGCGGTCCTCGTCCTCCCGCGCCGCCCAGTCCGCCGGTCGGCCGGCCCGTTGTTTATGGCGGTGACATTCACAGGACGGAGAGCTTTCTGATGAAATGCCGCACACAACGCTGGGCCAGGGCAGAGAGGGGAATAAAGCTGGTTTACCACTCTGAAGGATGGGGATTTATCGCCAGATCGCTGATAAGCATTTGCATTCTCTCCTCTGCCTGATGGAGAAGACCTTGCTGCAGTGAAAGGGCTCTTTCATTTGGTAATTGCTAATGCAGACGTTACAATTGACTGCGGCGACTTTATATTTTGGTTTCCATACTGATAGAGGAATACATACAGAGGAACGTGTTCCTTACGCAATACTGCAAGAGCTAAAGAGAAGAAAAGAACAGATTTCCCCAGGAGTCTCTGAACTGTAAAATAAGTCTGGATTTATCGTAACATGACTGGCTTTATAGTTTTTGTTTCTAGAAAAAAATAATTTTGTCATATTATAGTAATGTTACCGCAGACAAAAATGATTTCATGTATGGTATTAATAAGGATGATTAGTATAGTAATTATAGTGACATATAGTAATGTTGCTATAATTAGTTTAGCATTGATTATTGATTGTTGTGATGTCAGTGGACATTTATGATTTTTTGACCTTGGCACAACACCCTTGAGATCAATGGTGGCAGGGGGGGAAAGATATTCACCCTAGAACCTGTATCTGAATATGGTACACAATAAATGTCAATGTCCAGTGTCAATTCAACTCTAACAGTGTTCATTCAACTCTGATAAGAGGGTCCAAATGTTATCTGAGTTGAATTAACACTGGACGTTTTTCTGTGTCGACAGGCTTAGTTCTGCATTGTGCACTCTGAAGACAAACACGTTTAATACTTGTTCCTGGATGGTACATTTTCATTACTGTCTGAATCAGCTTTAAAAGTCCTCCTTACTGACAGCATTATTTCTATATTTATTTAGGAGACACCTTCATCTGAGGAAGTTAGAGATTAATAATGCTTAAAGTAGGCGCAATATAATTTTATAGCCTGCACTATATTTTATTTTCCTGCCTGACATTCTGTTCTTTAATATATTTATGAATACCTTGAAATAAAATGCATTATTTTATCACGCAGTATATCACACCCATACATAGCCACAGAAATGGCAAAATCCTACCTTCTTCACAATAATGTGATGTTTGCCCCTGGCTTAATTTGAGGCTGGCAATCTTTTTTTAAAATTTCATTTACACAACATAACATAAGGACGAGAACAGGCCATTCAGCCCAACAATGCTCACCATTTTCCTGACTTAAATTGGTGCTCTGATTACCTGCAGACTCGATAGTATCTAACACTATATCAAGCCTAGTCTTGAAAATCAAGCAGTCATTGTTTAGCTGCATTCGTTAACATGTGTAATATTTCATTAAGAAAGTGGCTGGTGTTTTGGCATTCTTTTTTTTTGTCAAACGAAGGAAACATTTCACAGGCAGGAGAATCCTCCCTCGTTCCCCCCGCTAGTGCCTGTTAGCGTCTCTGGCACAGGCTGCCTTTATTGCTGCTGGGGCGGAGCAGAGCTCGAGGGTAGTACAATGTGCTCCTGGGAAAGACTCCTGACATTTCTGCAGCGAGGGGAACGCTAGCTATCCTCAGCTAACGTTCACAAACAAACTCGAGCGCGTTTTTGCTGTGGATTATTGCGGCTGGGAGAAGCGGAGCGTCAGGGGAAGTGCCAGCTAACACAGAATGTTCTCACGGTGCTACTGGAGTGTTCTGTCAAGTTTATAACGTTGCCACTACGTTGCAGCAACGTTGTGAGAGCGTTTTTTGTGTTACCTGGCATATTCAGTATCCTCCTGGGGAAGTGGCTTGGTGTTTCGTCAACAAGGCATATGCTAGCTTTCACAAACATAAACTCAAGCCCTTTTTTGGGGATTATATGCCCTGACTTATATGCCCTCCAAAACCGAGGCAAAGGGGCTTTGTTCACAGGTATAACGAAAATGTCCAAACTGAGATGAAAACTCCCTCAGGGTGTGGCTCAGTAACCACAGAGTGCCACAAGGTGGCGCTCCACTCTCCACACCTCATTCTTGTGTTTTTTCAGCTGATGGTGACAGACTGAAGTTTTCATTACGTAAAAAGCACAATGATTGGTTGACACCAGTGAGTCACTGGAAGGAAATGTTTGCTCCCAGTGACTCACTGATGTCAACCAATCATTGTGTAGAGCAAAAAAAAAAAATTTGTTAAAGCAAATCTAGTGATTGACAGCTCAGTGTAGCTGGGTTCCTGAACCCTGGCTCCCCCTTCGCTATTTCCCGCCGAAACGCTCCGGTTCACAGCCGTTCCTCTCTGACGGCTGAATGGAGCCCAGGCGCTTTGCAAATGGGGGCCCGCCTTAGTGTTTGTGCACCTCTGTTTGCAGAGATTTAAAATGGCATCCTGTAGTTTCCACCTGCATCTCTGATAAGTGCGGCACGATACGAGCCTCATTAAGAAGGAAAACATTGAACGACTGAGTGCAGAATATCAAAGCAAGCTGTTATGATAATAAAACAAACAAACAGATCACCTTGATACACCGTGTACCCGATCTTGTTACAGCTGTTACTGGGATGTTACAGTAAATTGAAAACATTTAATTGGATCAGTGGTTACAACAAGGATGTGACACAGATACATTTTCAGATGTTGAGTTTGGTGTTCATGATCTTTGCACGCATACAATACCTGGCCATATCCATTTAGTTGTATACGATGCTGAATTTAAATTTGGAGTAAAAACTGAGGTTATATAAGTCACTTATCATTAAGGTCATTTAGCAAGTAAAACAGAAGAAAACATTACTTTTTATGAGAATGAGTTTTAAGAAACCTATTAGCTGTTGGAAGGGCGCTGTCCAATTGCATTCAATTTGTTGTTTGTTAAAAAATGGGAATTATTTCAGCACGGAAATCCAAGGTCTATTAGCTCACGCTGTGGTGTCCAGATACATAAATTCACAAATCCATGCAGGAACTCCATATTTCTTACAGATACATTATAAACAGCCAGCTACTGTTGTAGTTTGAATGTCCCCCCCCCCCCCCCACCTTCAGAATCTTGCATGTTGTTCATTTGAATAAGCTCTCCCCCTTATTTGAATTCATTCTTCCTGACTTCCTGAATCTCTGCTGTGATTCATGATTGGAAGGTCAGGGCGCAGCTAACAGGCCCGAATAAACGCGTTTAATACTCATTAAGCCACAAGGGGCATGAAGAACGGCAGGCCGGAACGTTCCGGCATTAACTGCCACACACGCGTCTGCTCTTAATTATTTAATTAGCCCCGGTCGTTCCGTTTCATAGCGCTACAGATGATAACCGCTAACGTGTCCTTGGCGGACGTGGTTTTTTTTGTTGTTTTTTTCACTGTGGTCCGATAAGCCGCGAAAAGCGGGAACGGCTAGTTTCGGCATTACACATCGAACCCCTCGGGGAGTAGACCTTGTGCTCGCTGCTCACTCTTTCATTAAACAAAATGTTTCGATCTTCCTTTTCTTTTCAAATGTTAACAACCTCTCCCTCCCGTGTGTGGCTCTGAAGGACTCCTTCAGAAAGTTTTTTTTCGGTTCTGCAACACTGGACCAGCAGTTTTTGTGTGTCCAGCAGGTGGCGAGAGACTAACCTCCGGCAGTGCCCCCTTCAAGACTCAGGAGGTATCTGGGGACTTCCGGGAACTCTCCACACCTATTTGACGAAAATAAAAAAATAAAATAGCTCTGAGTAGTTCAGTGTAAGTCCTTTTCTTTAACTTCGTCATGGTCTGTGACACCGCTATCGATTTGTTCCTTGGACGCTGTAGTGCAGAACTTCTAGCCGACTTGCGCCCGGAAAGTGAAAATGTAAAAAGAAAAAAACGTGTCTGAAAGTTTAAAGGAACTAAATTTAAAGTGAAGAAAGAGTCACACAGGTCTTACCGGAGCGTTAAGTCAGCTGAACATTATGTCACCTTCGGTTATTGTTCTCTAATTTGCTCTGGAACACGCACTCTACCCATGGAGGGGAGTTTTCAGGGCTGGATCTAGTTTTAAATATATGTGCACTATCTGGGCAAGCAGTACAATGGGAGAAGTCCTTGAAGAGTGTCTGTGCAGGTGTTCTGGGGGGGCGGTGCATTTGATTTATCCCCGGACGGGCGGCCAGCTTCCCTGGGGGAGCTAATCAATATTTTACTCCAGCTTTTATCATGCGGCCTGTTCATCAGTCCGGAGCTTAAAATATGCAAGGTTCTCCAGAAGAAGAAGAAAAAAAAATCGATGTGAATTTGCAAATGAATGCCAGGTATTAGTGTTCTGTCAGCCACTGAGAAACTAAAAAACGTTCTCGTTTTATATAATTTATATCCTTGCTTGCAGGAACCATAAGGCAGAAGAAACTGAAGTTAAATAAAAAGCTGCATTATTATGTCAATATCTGTGATATTTCACAGCCTTGTGCGTCATTGCTCAGAGGCTGCTGAGTGGCTCATCCGGTTAAGGCACCATGATGAGGTGCACAGATGTGTCCTTGTCTGGTCTGGAATCGGATCGAATCCGGACCGTGCCAGTGCTGAACGGCCGGTAGCTCCATTGGGGCATGGCGTGGTTCAGTAGGATTCCACGTTTCATTGCTCTCTGGCGCCCCTCGCTGGTCGATCGGGTGCCCGAGGACTGCATGTTACCATCACACATGAAAGGTCTTCAACAGATGGAAATTAGCGATCTGGCTAAATCTGGCACATTTACATCACAGAATAGTGACGTTGATCAATGTGTATTGTCCCTGTCAAATAAATAAATAAATAAATAAACATCTGCTGTACGCGAGCTCAGCTGCTGCAGATGCAACTCTGCAGCGTAGAAACAAGCAGCCGGTGAAGCCACGGGTTTCAGATGACAAGTGTGGAAGTCTACAACTCTCCCGAGTCGACTGTGGAGCTCACGCATGAACGCAGCTATGGTCACAGATGATTGGCCCGTTCCAAATTAGGGAGGGAATCAACCCCACGCCGAGAACCAGATTTATCTTTTTAAAGGATGTATTACCACCCTTATGAATGCGATTACACAGCTATGCAAATTTTCAAACAGTGAATGTCATTATATGGGAAAACATAACGTTAGCATTGTCTTTTCATGCATAGCTAACGTTAGAACCACGTTACACATACGAAATGCTGTAAAACATTCACGTTTTAACAGACGGTTTTCATTTTGTGTGGCTGCTCGTAGTGTTGGCTGTGTACGTATGAGCAATGGCAGCTGTAATGACTCACAAATAAATGCATTTTGCCGATTCTGGAACTAAACACCTGCATTTAATTGTGAGTCAAAGTTCAGGATGAATTTCGATTGAAGTCCAGCCTGAAATTCTCATCTTCCCCTTCCCTGCTGGAGGGGCAGGTGGGAGTCTGTTTGGTGTGAGGGTGCCCAGATGGTGCGCATGTGTTTCCTTACAGTGTAATCCCTGTGCTGGGCTGGTACCCTGGGTTTGCATATGAACTGCCCTTACAGTAAATTACAGTGATTGCCCGTATGTGAGCTGCCCTTACAGTAAATTACAGTGATTGCCCGTATGTGAGCTGGTCTTACAGTAAATTACAGTGATTTCCCGTATGAGAGCAGCCTTACAGTAAATTACAGTGACTGCCCATATGTGATCAGTCCTTACAGTAAATTACAGTGATTGCCCATATGTGAGATGTCCTTACAGTAAATTACAGTGATTGCCCACGTGTGAGCTGTCCTTACAGTAAATTACAGTGATTGCCCATATGTGATCTGTCCTTACAATAAATTACAGTGATTGCCCGTATGAGAGCAGCCTTACAGTAAATTACAGTGATTGCCCATATGTGAGCTGCCCTTACAGTAAATTACAGTGATTGCCCGTATGAGAGCAGCCTTACAGTAAATTACAGTGATTGCCCGTATGAGAGCAGCCTTCCAGTAAATTACAGTGATTGCCCATATTAGAGCAGCCTTACAGTAAATTACAGCGATTGCCCGTATGTGACCTCCTTCCCACATGCCGGCCATTTGGCGGGAAGGAAAGATTTTCCGCCAATGCCCCGTAACGAGCCCCTCAGATGTTCCGTTTGAGTGGCTGATTAAAAACGCTGCCCAGCCGCGGGAGAGCTCTGTATTGATTAGCGCGTAGCGTGTAGCGCGTAGCGTTTCTCCAGCTGGGTCGCCGTTCTTCTGCCTCGCGGTTTCGAGGCGCATCGTTATGAGGATTATGTGTGTTTTTTATTTTATTTTATTTATTTTTTTACGACCGCCGGACACGTCTGTTATGGCCTCGTCACCGTGCTTCTCGAGGGCTTTATTTATTTGGATTAGTGCAACTGAAACGCATCTAATTACTGCAGTGCTGTGGAGCCACTGTTCAAACACGTTTATCAGAGAAATTAGGAAAAGTTGAGCTCTCTATAGCGCAGTAATCAGGAAGCCGTTTTCTGGCAACAAGACTCCGCCATGATGAAACATTTAGATCTACCGTGCATTTTGGGAGCGATATGATATCAAACTGTTCCATTTTTCAAAACTGAAGGGATTACTGTTTCCAGACGATGAAGCGTGTCCTGTAAATATGAGTGGGTGTCTAAGAAGCCATTATCTTGTATTTAATCAAAATGTGTCCTTCACTGACATACACGCAAACAATTTGCACAGAAGTGACACTTTTTCTTCACAAACTCAGTTTGGTGAGTCTGTCTCAGCGATTGTTGAAATGGCAAAACTATGTTGAAGTAAAAAAGAATGTTGCTTTTAAATGTTAGTCGAGCTTACAGTTGGATATTGATTGAATCCCAGCCATATTTTCATGCATACAGAGGGAAAGCAGGTGTTATCTTTGCTTCGGCTCAGGAGGGTTGTTATAGCTGCTGTAAGTGATGCTTGTAGTGATGTATGGCAGAATGAGGTTAAAAAAGGGTGGATCCACATTCAGCTGTCAATCATAAAATCTGTTCACAGCTAAGCAAATGATTGGTTCGGTGGGTTAATGGTAGTGTATGCTAGCTCCTCCCATTTTTGTTGTCATGGTGCCTCTCGTCTGTTCTCTCATCAGTGGAATGAAGTATGATGTGTGATGAGGTAGAATATGACGTTTATGGAGATCAGATGCACCTCCTTGTCATTCCGTAGTCTTTGTTCTTCTGATATCCTCCTTTCTGTCAGTTTTTAATTGGCTGGCTTCAGGTTCTCTGGACTCAAATGTATAATTCAAATTCTAGTTTTTTCCCGACCTGCTTCATTGGCAGGATAGGCATTTGTACAGCCTGCATAAATACATGGAAATATTAATGAAGATGCAAATTATTACAGATTTTAAAATAAATATATTAATACAGTGAAAGTGAATATATTTGCAATAAAAATAGCAGTAATAAATCAATACTCTTTCTCTCCTCCCTCTCTCCCCCTGCCTTCCCCTCCTCTACCCCTCTCTCTTCCTCCCCCTCGCTCTTACATCTCCCCCCTCCTCTCTCTCTGGCCCCTCCCCCCTTCTCTCTGATTGGTCAGTTCGTGGCCCAGCCCAACTGTCAGCAGCTGCTGGCGTCTCGCTGGTACGACGAGTTCCCGGGCTGGCGGAGGCGGCACTGGGGAGGGAAGTTCCTCACCTGCGTCTTCATCGGCCTCCTCTTCCCCCTCTTCTCCCTCTGCTACCTGATGGCCCCCAAGAGCCGCTACGGCCTGTTCATCCGCAAGCCCTTCATCAAGTTCATCTGCCACACCGCGTCCTACCTCACCTTCCTCTTCCTCCTGCTCCTGGCCTCGCAGCACATCGTCTCCAACGACCCCAACCGCCAGGGCCCCGCCCCCACCACCGTGGAGTGGATGATCCTGCCCTGGGTGCTAGGTAACGTTGCCCCCCCCCCCCTCCTAGTTGCAGGAGGACTAGCTGAAACAAAAACATCAAATTCTACTTACTTAAAACTTCAGGCGCACTTGCATGAAGAAGAGTGGTTAAAAAGACGCTACTATAAAGGCTTTCAAAACACTTTCACTCATGAAAGTGTACCTGAATTTTGAAGTAAGTCAGGTTTTTTTTGTCGATTTACTCCTTTTGCATTGCATTTGACTTACCTGGCACCTCCAGGGTTGGAGTCAACTCCATGCTCAATTCAGTCAATTTGCTAAATTATTTAAAATTCTATTTGTGAAATGCAAAACGGCTGTGATATTGAATGAGGTTTTTATTTTTTTTTATTCATGAATTGAATTTCAATGCTTCCTCTTCTTGACTGACGAAGTAAGAAACAGAATTGACTCCAAGCCTGGTTACCAGCCATCACACATTCTCTCAAGCATTAAAAAGTGCAAATGCGTGAGATTTCTGGACTGTAGCAGTGAGGTTTCAAATCTCGGCACCATGTGTTTAATTCAAAAGATAATAAAGTGAACAAATCATACATACTGCACACACACACATGACCTTGGTTAGACTGCTATTGCCCCCCTACAGACATCACATCTATGAAGGAAGGCAGACGGTTCTCTTCTTGCTGTGTTTAATCTTTAAACACCCCATGCCTTTGACAAGATGAAGTAGACACAGGACCCGTGGGCGTGACCTCCCATTTTATATTGAATTATATTGAAAGAAAAGCTGAACTATATGATTTACTGTGTCCTCCTGAGATTCAGCGATTCGTTTTTATCCCTTGAGTCTCTTAATCTCGTGAGCCATACATTTTTCTGCGCTGAAACCTTCACTAAAGTGGGTATAGATAGTGGATGGATAGATGGATGGATGAAACCTTCACTGCATGGGACGGGACATTCCGTGAAAATCAAATAAATAATATTTTTGAAGATATTCTCACCGCGACATGTTTTTATTATTGTCATTCGAGACGCTTGTACTGCAACAAAATAAATAAAACATTCTGTGGTGTCCCGGGTGGGTATTTATAGAAACACTATACAACACTCCTGTTTACATTACATCAAGGCCCCACTGCATTATGGGTTTATTAACTCGTTCTGTGTTCCACTTAACACAGTATCCTCAGACCCACCTGCTGCTTAACCTTTTGAAGAGCAGGTTTTTTTTTGGAATGTTCATTCTCAGCATTCTAAGTCCGTGTTCTAGAACTCTACTGCTTTCAATCACCAGTATTGATTGTGACATCAGCATTAGAATGTTCAGCTCAGAACATTCTAATCACACATTTGTGATCTCACACTGTGAATGATGGGTAAAAAAAAGTAAAGGGTAGTTCAGCAATACATCCTTAGTCTCCTGCGTGTGTCTGCTAAGGCAATTAGCTTTATGTTATAGGTTTATGGACTGCCTGCTACGGTTGGCTGTCACTCTGATGAATTGCAGTCATCTCTGCTCATTGCCTAAGCCTATTATGCACTTTCGTAATTTGTTTGAGTAAGTCTGCTAAATGCCTGAATGTGACTGTGCATCCATCACAGTTTTACTGGACTTTATTCCAGTAAAATTCATGCCCCTCCTCACGCAGAAATTTGCCCTTAGACCTCACCTCCCGTCTATTGAATATAAATATAAATATTGAAGAATTCATAGATATACGGAACGCATACTGTGTGGACAGATTGTTCCCTTCCCTGTAAAACGGTTTTATATCCTGAGGTGACAGGCGCTATAGGACTGCGGTCCTGTTATAGTGTCACACACACACATGCTGGGCCGTTTCTGCACTGCGCTCACGCTGTGTCTGAGACACCTTTGAGAAAGGTGAGAGGAACAAACGTTTGAAACGCGTCTTTCACACTCTCTCTCTCTCTCTCTCGCCCCTCCCTCCCGCCCGGCCGCGAAAACGCAAACGGGCAAGGCGAAAAGGGACGAGGCTGACGTGAGGGGGGGGGTAATTCGATGTGATGAGAGCTCGCGGCGAAGCGTGAAATCCTCCGCGGGACGTGTTTGGCAGAAACTCCGCCTTACAGCCGTCTTATTAAACATGGAAAACTCAGCACCTCTTCCCCTCCCTCCTCCTCCTCCCCCCTTCCTCTCCCTCGCTCTTACCTCTCTCCAACTCTACTCATCTCTCTCTCTCCTCCCTCTCTCTCTCTCTCTCTCTCTCTCCTCCCCTCCCGCATTCTTACCACTCTCCTCATCTCTCTCTCTCCTCCCTCTCTTTCCCTCACTCTTTCTCTCCCTCCTTACTTCTTTCCCCCACCCCCTTCCCCTTTGAGACTGGCATGGTGCACGTGCGGATGTGCGCTATGACCACACCTGTGTGGTGAAAAACACACCTGTCCGGTGACTCACACCTGTGTGGTGACACACACACCTGTCCGGTGACTCACACCTGTGTGGTGACACACACACCTGTGCGGTGACTCACACCTGTGTGGTGACCCGCACACCTGTCCTGTGACACGCCCTCTCCCCCCGCAGGTTTCATATGGACGGAGATCAAGCAGATGTGGGACGGGGGGTTCCAGGACTACATCCACGACTGGTGGAACCTCATGGACTTCGTGATGAACTCCCTCTACCTGGCCACCATCTCCCTGAAGGTGGTCGCGTACGTTAAGGTAAAACAGCGTGTCTGTGGCAGTTTCCTCCAGCGAGGTTCTGCTCCAGGATCTGTTCCTCTATCCACTTTCATGTAGTCCTAGCACATGCCATCTCAGAGTCATACATTTGATATATATTTCATATATATTTGATGATATATTTCATATATATTTGTGGATATATTTCATATATATTTGATGATATATTTCATATATTTTTGCTGATATATTTGATGGCATCGCAATGCTTCTCTGCCTCCCCACAGTACAGCGGCTGCAAGCCCAGGGACAAGTGGGAGATGTGGCACCCAACGCTGGTGGCGGAGGCCGTGTTCGCCATCGCCAACATCTTCAGCTCGCTGCGGCTGATCTCCCTCTTCACCGCCAACTCGCACCTGGGGCCGCTGCAGATCTCGCTGGGCCGCATGCTGCTGGACATCCTCAAGTTCCTCTTCATCTACTGCCTGGTGCTGCTGGCCTTCGCCAACGGCCTCAACCAGCTCTACTTCTACTACGAGACCGACGAGGTCAGCGACTGCAAGGGCATCCGCTGCGAGAAGCAGAACAACGCCTTCTCCACGTGAGTCCGCCCGGCGAGCACGCCCGCGCCAGGGCGCTATATAAACGCAGGCTGTTACTCTTTAGATTAGTCTTAGATCAGGTCAGATTAGATTAGATTAGGTTTAGATCAGGTCAGATTAGATTAGATGAGATTAGATTAGGTCAGGTTAGATTAGATTAGGTGTTTCTGCCCTGCAGAGTTTCCTGATGAGAATTTTGCCTTTCTGGAGTGTGACACAGGCCCAAATACATTGGGCCTGTGTCACACTCTACATTTATGTAGCATACAGTTATACAGAATAAAAATGTTGTCCTTGATATTAGATGGTCGAAGCAGATGTTTCTTTAAATGGGGCCAGGAAGGGATAGTTGCTGTCCTGTGGGTCATTAAAAATTCATTTCCTTTTTCCTTTTTATATTTGTTTGCCCACTGGCTTTGGTGAAACATGGATAATTATCTGCTAATTATTTTTAATGCTTGGCAATGCAATTAGTGGTTATGATGGTGAAGACAACTGCCAGTGATGACTTTTGCCATTAAGCTGTCATGATGGTGTGTACATATTACATGAGTCATGTGAGAATATTATGGGATGGCGTGACGATTGTCCGACATCAGGCTATCGGATGAAAGCTTTGGCTTTGAGTGGCATTAGATTTATGTCTCACAGATCCGTGATAATGAAATCAACTCCCAACATGGGTAGTTTTCTTATTCCGGAGAGAGACAGCTGGCAGTTCAATTGCCATTTGACCTGTGTTTGACTTGCGTATGACCTGCGTTTGACCTGATCATGACCTGTATTTGACCTGCAAATGACCTCTGATTGACCTCTGTTTGACCTTTCTGCGACCCCGTGTCCTCAGGTTGTTTGAGACCCTGCAGTCGCTGTTCTGGTCCATTTTCGGTCTGATCAGCCTGTACGTGACCAACGTCAAGGCCCACCACGAGTTCACGGAGTTCGTGGGCGCCACCATGTTCGGCACCTACAACATCATCTCCCTGGTGGTGCTGCTCAACATGCTCATCGCCATGATGAACAACTCCTACCAACACATAGCGGTGAGTCTCAGTGATCATCCCTCTCTGCCTCTCTCTCACTTTCTCGCCTTGCTCTTTCTGTCTTTCCTTTCCTCACTCTCCCACTTTCCCCCATCAGTCTCCCTCTCTCTTTCCCTCTATCCCCTTCTCTCCCTCTCTCCCTCTCTCTCTCTCCTCTCTTCCTCTTCCCACCTCTCTCCCTTTCCCTCACCTCCGTACTCACTCTCCCTCTCTATCTCTCCTTACCTGCTGTCTATATTTCATCATAGATGACACAAATAAAAACCATTTTATAGTTCATACTGATCCCCCTCGTAACTGTACCGGGCCTGTAACCTCTCTATACCTCAGGATCACGCAGACATCGAGTGGAAGTTCGCCCGGACCAAGCTCTGGATGAGCTATTTCGAGGAGGGGGGCACGCTCCCCTCCCCCTTCAACATCGTGCCCAGCCCCAAGTCGGCCTGGTACCTGGTCCGGTGGATAAAGAGGCACGTCTGCAAAGAGACCAACACGAAAAGGCCCGAGTCCTTCGGAATCCTCGGGGTGAGATTCCATCGTAAATTTTTTTTTTAAAAACCACGTTCAACGTCATAGCTTTGTCCTCAAAACAATAGCAGTTTGTTACATTATGTTGCCGTGGTGATTCTACGGAACTCTTAGAATTCACATGGAATTCTATGACTCTTCTCCCCAGAGAATATTGTTTGTATTCTCGTATGATATGGTTCTGTGTTGTGTTGATATTAGTGTTCTGCTGCTCGGAGTCGCTTCTGCGTTACTCCACGCCGCTCTCTGAGAGGAGCTCTGAGAGGAAGCGCTGTGTGTTCTCGCTAATGGCGAGTGGCTGTCGGGCGCGCGGAGCGTGGCGTCGGTTTGGCATTAAGCTCACGCAGCGGCGGGGCTCACTGCCAGCTGAGAGAGTGATAGTCAGTGCATTCGGCGTGATTTAACACCGGTCTCTCCCCCCCTTCCCTGCCCCCCCCCCCAACACCCGCCCCCCCGCCCCCCCGCCTCCCCAACACCCGTCCCCCCCGTCCCTCCGCCTCCCCACTGCAGAGACGGGCCGCCGAGAACCTTCGAATAAATCACCAGTATCAGGTAATGACGATCTCCGATTGGATCGGAGCGCGGGATAAATCCGCGCGATCAGATAATGACGTCGCTGATTTAAGAGAGATTCAAATAGCAGATCAGACGCAATCGGGACAGCGATTCACTCTGGTGTGAAATAAATCAGCACAATTTGACACTATCCGTGATGGAAACAAAATAAATGATAAACAGTTTGATTCGCATTCAGAGCTGCACAGTCTTCCCCTGTGCATCAGTACTGTGTAGATATTCACATTTAAATAGGAAAATGTTGATATATGCCACCGCTATTGCTGTTAGCGTCTTCCTGGTGCCGTTGGGTTTCAGTGTAAATTCTGTCTGGGACTGGGGGTGCCCAACACAAGCCGATCTGTTTCAGGGATTTCCTGCCAAACTTCTGCTGATGAGGATTTAATTGGCCTATTCATTTATGTAATAATAAATTTAATTATTCAATAATTTATTTAAATTAATGGGCCCCACATAATTTTTAATACAGTCACGAATTCCAGCTGCAGATTGCTCATGTATTCTTGGTGGGGGCAAAAAATGATTTTGCTGCAGTCCGGTGTAAGAATGAATCAGCTCTGGTGTACGCTGCTGTTTAGGAGATTAAGCCAGAAAAATTGGTTGGAAGTAAAACCAGAACACACCAGCCCTGCAGGAACTGGAGTTGTCCACCCTCATTCCTATGAAGTAGATAAGACTATAAGTCAGAGGTTTCAAACTTAAGTCCTGGAGGGCTGCAGTCTCTGCTGGGTTTCTGTTCAATCAGCAGGTGTTTGGTGCTTGGTGTGCAGACTCCGTAGCCAATCAGTGACATCAGTAAAAAAAAAACCAGCAGACACAGCTGCCCTCTAGGATTTCGGTTGGAGGTCCCTGATATATATTGTTTAGATACTGCTTTTATTGTGTTAATATAGACTCGCTTGTATTGCTCAAAATAATTACAGCAAAGATTGGGTTTGCTGTTGTCATGGTTTCTATGTCCTTTGCAGGAGGTGCTGAGAAATTTGGTCAAGAGGTACGTGGCTGCAATGATCCGGGACGCAAAGACAGAAGAGGGGCTGACCGAGGAGAACTTCAAGGTAATGCTCTCCTGTGCGTGCCCAAAATGTCCATCATTCTCCAAATAAAATAAGCCGTCTGTACGTGTTTAACGACTGGCCAATCAGCCGAACGCAACCGAGAGCTCCCGTGTCCGAGGTCACGTCTCATCGATCCTTTCATTGGCTCGTCGAAGAACGGACGGAAGTAAGCCGCAAGCCCCCAACTCAACCTTAATTGATCGGGAGATTTGCTGAATCTGAAGTGTGTCTACAAACAGGAGTACCACCAGAACTTGTGGGCCCCAAGGAAAAATCTCACAAAGGGCCCCACCATCCCTGCAATTACAGCACAATTTTTTGAGGGTCCCTGTTAGTCAAGACCCTTGGAATTCCCCCCCACCCCACCCAATTCAGCGCCCCACCTACAAACATCTTCATGTATAGTACACAGTTGTATAAGGTTGAGAGCATAGCATCCCAGCAAACAGGTACAAGAAAGCAGAAAAACTGCATTTCGTGAGGTTTTTTTTTTTTTTTTCGTCGTTTTTGATGGCTTCGATTTTTACGCAGCGCTGAAATCACGACGATTTGAACGTATCTCCGAACACTGAATGGCCACAGGCTGTGTTTGTGGCTCTTGCTTTCTGTGAAAGTCAATCCTGTGGGGAAATAAGGCAGCTGGTGATCGGGCCTTCTCCAGGAGCCCTCTCGCTCGCTAGCTAAAAATAACAGAAACGTCGCTAACTCGCCGAGCTGTTCCGCGGAGCGTCTGAACTCTGAGAGACTGACCTAATCAATTTTTTAACAGCTTATGATACAGGTTTTTTTTTTTTAAAGCGCAGTTTGAGAAGAAGCCGTTTCAGAGCCACCGGAGACAAGTTGGCTTGCCCTGCGTTAGCATTACATTACATTACATTTATTTAGCAGACGCTTTTATCCAAAGCGACGTACAGAAGTGCATGTCACGGTTATTGGAACAACTTCAAAACACAGGTTAGAAAAGGTACAGTACTCATGTTGTACAGTTATTTATAGCCAAGAACACAGTTCAGCTCACGCAGTGAACATTATTCTGTGCTATGCCTCTGGTCTTTCTAAAGGGGGTCTGGTGTGTGTGCTCTGTCCTTTCTAAAGCAGGTCTGGTGTGTGTGATTTGTCCTTTCTAAGGGGGGTCTGGTGTGTGTGATTTGTCCTGTCTTTTAGGAACTGAAGCAGGACATCTCCAGCTTCCGCTACGAGGTCATGGGGATGATGAGGGGGACGAAGCCCAGCCTGCAGGCGGGGAAGGCGGTCGCGGGGACCTCGAGCCTGGCCTACCCCGACCGGCCGCTCAAGTACTCGCCGGCGCCCCCTGCCGAGCAGCCGAGCAAGGGCAAGCTGAACCTCTTCAGCGTCACCACCGCCCTGCTCCAGCAGAGCTCCGCCTCCTCCAAGCCCGCCGAGGCCTTCAATGGGCTGGCTAATGGGTTGGCGGCGCTCCTGCCCGCCCCCCAGGCCCCGCCCCCCAGGGACAGGCCGCAGCTCCAGAGGAAGGACTTCCCCAAGGACATCTCCGACTTCGGGCTCTTCCAGAAGCGGCGCAAGGGCAGTGCCGCCGCCGCCGCCGCCGCCGCCGCCGCCGGGCCCAACCCCAACCGGATCTACTCCGTGTCCGAGGAGGTGGGCGAGGCCGAGGCGGGGGAAGGGGAGGAGCCGGCAGGGCCGTCGGCCAATCAGGAGGGGCAGGGGGTCGGGCAGACCGGGTGCCGGGAGGAAGAGGAGGGGAATAAGGAGGAAGTAGAGAAAGACGGTCACCCACAGGAGGAAACGGCCGGTGGGGATGCTTGTACGTCCCCGTCAGGAGAAAAGTAGCTCCGTGGGTTTAGAACGAAATGAAACGGACCACAGTTTGAACACGAGAGACCGATGGACACAGTGGGAATACGCTCATGGTCTTCAGAGGACTGTCCTTCTGATCGTGGTCAGCCGGCATTTGAATGGATTATTTTCCACAAGGCATTCATAATTAATACGTTTGAGTGGATACGTTCTGTGAAGCATTTGAATGGATACATTCTGTGAAGCTATTTGAATGGACACATTCCATGAAGGTGCTTGAATGGATACACTCTGTGAAGCACTGAAATGGAAACATTCCGGAAGGAATTTGAATGGATAGATTCTGTGAAGCATTTGAATGTAAACATTCCGGAAAGGCATTCGGAATGGATACATTCTGTGAAGGAGTTTTTAACGGACACATTCCGTGAAGCATTGAAATGTAAACATTCCAGATGGCATTTGGAACGAAGGTGTCCCAAAATCCTGGGGGGGACACACATTTCTCCGACAGGATTCATAGAATTTACGGGGAGGGGGGGGGGCGACGACTCCTCATGTTCGAGAATCTTTCACAGACTCAGGGAAGCGTGCGGCACATCAGATCTCAATGGATCGAACAGGGTTCCCAGAACTTCCCACGGCCCTGCGTTTGGGGACTCTGGGCGTGTCTCCACGGCGTTACCGTCGTCAGACTCCACCGCCCCTCTCTCTGGCCGGACGGCTGAGAGAGAGGCCTCCGGACCGCAGGCGCGGGGCCGGCAGGGGTGTGCGGTTTTTGTTTTCCCGGATGCGAGCGTTTTTCCCCCCTGTACCTTGTGTGTTTCGATCTCTCGGCTTGCACCGCAAACGTAGAAGCAATAGTGCTGTGACCTGTAGACGCTGCGCTCTGCCTTACACACGGATTCTGTTCACGCTCTTTGCACTAAATCAGTGCTAATCGCTCTCGCCCTCGAGGAGCCGCAGGGGCGCTGTGATTGGCTTTCGCTCTCATCTTTAATTCAGCGGTGGTACGATTCCGACCAAGGACGTCGGGCGAGGCGAGTTACCTTCAATCGGCTGCTTTAATCGCTGCGGTTAGCGTTGGGGGAGAAAAACACTCGCATGCCATTGGAAACCTGCATACTATGTGGCTCTCCAAGGGTAACAGTGAATACCACTGCACTAAATTATTATCGATGTATATGACAAGGTTTTTGATGGTTTTTATGCAAAGTTTCTTTCATGGTTTTTTCTATGCAAGACCTTCAAGTTCCCAAAATGCCGTTTTGAACCTCCTTCCATCATTGTTGCCAGGAAATCAAATCATCCAGAACTCAGCTTTTTCACCTTTCATTATGACATCGCACTTTTCAGCTTTCATTACGACATCACACCGTTTCAGCTTTCATTATGACATCACACTGTTTCAGCTTCCATTATGACATCACTGTTTCAGCTTTATGACATCATCTCTCATCTCTTTTTATAAGTTCATTAACCTGTATACTTGTTTTCAAGAAAGTATTATGTTCATTGCATAGTGGAAACCCATAAGTCAGTTATTTTGAAGTAAATCATCATTTTATTGTAGAACCATACATGTGATCATTTCAACATGAGCTGTGTACCTAATGATGCGAAATAAGAAAATATCAAATTCACAAAAATAACAAAAACATAACATTCAGCTTCATTGATTATGTAGCATTGAGTCACCCCTGAAGAGTTTGAACAAACCAGAAATTCTGTGGAGAAAATGAACTGTTTCATAATATTAAGTTTGACGAAACATTGTGTTATATACAGAATGACTGAATAAATATAATTATTTATTATACTGTCTTTACTTGGTGTTCTAACAGCACACATCCTCTCTTTTACTCTCTCTCTCTCTGTCTCTCTTACACACACTCACACACTCATACACACACGCGCATAGAACTCATTCTAAACACTGAATTCCAGAACCTGAGGCGGTATTGAAGTGTGAAGAGGCTGTCCTGCTTTGGTTCATGTTGTTATGCACGGCAGCAAGGTCTATTACACAAATGCCTTCAACTGAGTTCACCGTCTTCATTTAAATAGATTCTTGTGTTTTTTTTTTTGTAAAGATTGCCTTCGGGGCATCCAGCACTGGCCGGTGCTGTTTTGGCATCCGAAAAATAAAACTGGATCAAAGTGGTGGCCTTCGGGGGTGATAAACACCACCAAGGGGACTCAGACTCTAAAAATCGATATTTCTTAGAAAAAAAATTATATCTTCATCATGTCATTGGCCCCAGACAAAACAATGGCCACTGTGTGGTTAGGATATTTGGGCTCAGGAATGGTTTTTAAGGATGGCCAGAATTTAATCTCCATGTTTGCACTTTTTTAAAGTGAAGCGTTTACTCCATTTTGCCCTCTCAGAACATTTATCGTTTACTCCCACTTAACTGCAGCATCTAATTTCCATCCAAAGACATTTGGAGTATCATTTCTTTGGCCGGGTTTAACTCAATTGTTTTATGTCTTTCAACAACCCTCAATTAATTTTTTTCTTTTTTTTAACCTTGGAGAGTAAGGAACAAGGGAAATGGTGTGTGGGTTTTTTGTTCTTGTGTTAGAAAAAAAAAAAACAACATTATTTACAATGCTGTTAGAATTCATAGAAAAGCAGCGTTTCTCGCGTATTTGAGCCATGTTTGTCTGGCAGCCTTTTTCTCCTCGTCGCCAGTAATAGTCTCGGCTCTCCGTGCATCTCGAAGGAAGCCTTTTAAAATTAACGGTCGTACCCTTTGGAGTCAGAGAATGCGCACGCAGCCTGTGCCTCATCTTGGAGACAGCATGGGTTCCACTGAGCGTGAACCCAGCGAATCTCACACGAATGTACCCTGTTCTTCTCTGCTATGCAGTTTTGGGGTATAGCATGGAAATCATCAGAGCCTCAGAAATGAGATTCAAAACTATCTGTCTCTCAATTTCTTTCTCTCCCTCTCTCCCTCGGTCTCTCTCAATCTCCTGCTTGCTCTGTCTCTCTCTCTCTCTCTCTGTCAATTTTCAATTTCAATTTGTTTCATTGGCAGGACAACTATAGTCATATTGCCAAAGCAACACACAGAACATGCAGGACTATGGAAACCACATATCTCTCTCAATCTCTCGCTGTCAATCTCTCCCTATCTCTCTCTCTCCCTATCTCCCTCGCTCACACTCTCTCTCTCTCTCTCTGTCTCTCCCCCCCTCTCTCTCTCTCTCTCTCTCTCTCTCTCTCTCTCTCTCTCTCTCTCTCTCTCTCCCCCTCTCTCTCTCTCTCTCTCTCTCCCTCCCCATCTGCCTGTCCTTCTGTCTGTCCCTCAAGTTGATAGGCGCATCTCTGGCAGCCGCTCTCTCCGGGATGCCGGGACGCTGCAGTCGCCCCGCAGCCCGTGTGTGTGGGCGATCATCGCCGCCTTGGCGCTGGCCGCCATTGTTTCCCGCCGTCTCCGAGACAGCGACGGGGCACGCGGTGTTCCGTTAAACCTCCCGGTGAGCAGACTGCTCCCAGAAACCCTTTGTTGTGGACTCAAGGGGAGGAAGTTGGTATTATGATTAAACCAAATGGAGACGGGAATTGGGGAAGGGGGGGGGGTCAGGTTATGTCCTCTCACCCCCGCCAGGGATTTATGCAACTCGCCGCGTGCGATGTCTATCTACACCATAAAACATCTGCCATCGCTTATGCGAGACAGATTTTGGGGAAAAAGGCCTTTGTTATGTAACACCGCTGCAAACTATCCGCGTAGCGCTAATCAGGTGGAGTTTTTTATTTGTTGATTTATTTATTTGCTCGTTATGGGCCTGCAGTCCAGTCAGTTTCGGAATCGTTTGCTCTGGGCTGGATGCTTCGCCTCATTTGCGTCAGCTGTTTAATTGCCGAATGTTTAATTCGATTGTTTAATTATCTGGATGTTTACGCACACCCAAGCCCCCTGTCCCCCAACACAACGAGTCTTCTGATTAACAACGTTTACGTTTATTAGGAGCAGATGTAGCTTGACTTCCAGTGCAAGTTTCTCCTCCTTGGCTAAATAAACACCTCGAGTGGAGATGATTGGGTTATTTTGGCAGTGGGCGCTTGGAGGAGATCTCAACACAGGCTGTGTAAGTGTTTAGTGCGTAATTTCGAAAGAAGTGAGAGGGCTAATTACCGCACTGTCACGGCTCGCCAGCGTGCGCGTGCCCCCCTCAAAGCCCTCTGCCAGACGGGACCTCCCGAGCGCCGCTGCATTGTGGGCCGTCGACTCGCTGCTCCCAAAACAAGCCGTTAAAGAACGGGGCCACTTCACGCCGAATCAAAATGACCTGTAAACCCAGAGGGATTCTGGGTAGGACTGCGTCGTTTGTCATTGTCATTTTTTGTTTTTTTCAGTCTCGGTGTTATGCCTTCCCCGTGACATGGCAGTCTTGAATTTTTTCCCATCGCTTTGATTTATTTATTCTTGGATGCGGCCGCTGCCCAATTGGGCTGCGCTGTCTGAGTTCGTTCCGAGGAAAATTACCCCGGGCGTCTGTCCCGTTCCGTCGTCCCGGGGGGCCAGTGATTCGGCTGTCCGCTGGGACGAGATCGGACCCGGGCAGTACGCCGCGGGCACGCCGTCTGCCAGCCAGACTGAAGGCCTTCGCGCAACAAGGCCGTTGTCATGTCAATTTCCTCTGTTTTCGTGTTGTTTATTCGCCTTGGGCCAGGCGTGCGAAAGCTTCTTAACCCGGTAGCGCTGCACCCCGCGACTTTTCCGACGCTGCAATGGCTCGGCTTATAAATCAGCGGTGGATGTGCAGGCCTGGAAATGTGGTGATGGGGCTTCAAACGAATCCATCCGACAACGAACGGAAACGCACAGCGCCCGAGCTCAGTTCTGATGTATTATTACGGGTTTTTGAAGATTTAGGCTAAATCCTAATTTCAGAAAGTGCGATAAGGCAAACCCCTGGAAGAAAGAACTTGTTTTCATGTTTTAGATGTTTTTTCCATCTTGCTCCTGGCTTTTTTTCCCCTGATCTCTCCACACGTGTTAGTTAAACAGCCTGGCTGAGCGATACGCCGAGCCTGTCACTGTCCATTCGAGAAGAGTTGTACGGAGCCCATGAGCAGGAATGAGTGTGGCTTTGAACAGCCAGAGAAAAAGCCTGGTTGTCATGTCGTCTGCTCGTGTTTAGAAGACCTGCTTGTGGAAACGCGGCGGCTGGCAGACGAGCAGATGCTTCTCCTCGGCGTCTGCGCGTCAGCTGTCGGCAGGAAGTGGCAGTTTTCGAATGAAAGGCATTAGTCCGGCGCTGAATGATTTTTGCCACGCGAGATCTGATTTCTCCATCATCCCCAATAGATTTCGCTGTCATTTCACACAGGATCCGTGGAAGTCTGCACAAAACTTTTTTTCTCCCCCACTCTCTTAAAGGTGTACTGTTCAAAAGGAAATGGGACTGAGAAACGAGCAGTGGTGATCAGGCTGCGTCCAGTTTCTGCTTCTTCCATCGACGCCGACGGGTAATTTTAAAACTCAACCGTCTTTCCTGACGACTGCGGTCGTTCTCCATCTCGGCCACTAGAGGGCGCAATGCACACAGTGTTCCGTGTTCACAGTGGTCTGCTGTCATGTTACGCTAATGTGCACTCACTCCACACCTTGTGCTCACCCCCCTCTCTGTTTATCAGAAACGTGCTTTGCGGTCAGAAAGGATGAGATAAACATAAACTAGTTTCTGCAGAGCCTCTTCCTTTCAAGTTCAACTGCTTCCATCTGTCCCTGATTTGTACTGTACTGTAATTCTAACAGGAGCGTTGATCCATCTGTTACCTCAAACAGACTCAAACAACTTCTTTCAAGTTTTTGCGGAGCCCGTGAGATTTCATGGTAACAACGTGGATGCCCCAAAAAATGATAAAATAATCACATAATTATGCCAAATAGATTTATAACATAAGTGTGTGACGGGTACCTCAAGCAACAGAAAACTATATTTGGTGACTTTTCCTACACTGGGGCAAAAAGTGATTCACCCCATCTGTGTTTTGAATATATATATCATTTTTCTTTTTTTATGATGGAATATAGCCACACGGTATCTTCTTACACTGAAGAAGAATAAAAAGTCTGTCAATCTTTTCAGGTAAAAATTATCCCTACATGCTAATTATGCTAATTACAACCCCTAGATTTTAAAAAAAAATCACCTGTTGATGAAATATACACTCAGTAGCACGCTTTACCAGACAAAAACACTGTGTTTAAAAAAAAGACTCTGGACTCTCCAGGGGGTGTGGCAGGCCCTTTGGGATGGGGGGGGGCGAGGGGGGGGTGGGGGTGGGGGTGGAGGTCATTGTCCCAGGAGCGGGGGGGCGGTGGTATAGAGTGCAGGTTTATTTTTTTTGTGTGTTTTGCCCTCCTCCTCCCACTGCGGGACAGTCCGGTGGTATATAAGCTCCTGCTCCCTCTCCCCGCCTCCCATTTCTCCCTAATCTGCTGCTCCCCGACCCCGGCAGGGCCATCCCGGCATGAAGCTCCCGTCTCTGGCAGCCCTGGCGCTGCTGCTGGCGCTGTCCTCCCCGGACCGAGCCGACTCCTCCGCCTACGACAAGATCGTGACCCACAGCCGCATCCGGGCCAAGAACGAGGGGTAAGGGAGCGGACCGGGGCACAGCTCCAGCTCCAAAATATCTGGATATATATTTTGTTTAATTATCATTTTTTGGCTTGTTTATTTTAATTCACGTTCATGTGGTTGAATTATTATGGTGCCATGAAAAGTAAAAATGGGATCACGTGCGTTTAAAATGAGCAGGATTCACTGAACATTTTTAATTATGAAGTGACACACTTGCATTAATTTTATGTCCTAGCTGTTTGGGCTGTATTTTATGGACTGACTTAGACTTCATAAGTTATGTTGTTAATTTGTTGCCCTCTAAAATAAATTGTGCTTTGATCAACTCTCAGGAAGGATTTCATTCATGCAGATTGGCAATTTGAATACACAGTTTTCTGTACTGCACAAATGTGTTTGTTGTTTAAATATGTGGTAAAGAAGGCTTTGATTTATGATGATGATGTAACCCATGCCTGTATGAAACATAACAATGTGAAAATGGAATGCTGAGGAATTAATTTGCCAAAGATTTATCGTTAATGGAAGAAAATATATTTTCTCTGTGAACAGTAATTGTGGGGATTATGAAACAAAATTTCTTAAGGAGTTGAGCATTATTGAAAATTTCATAAACATAAACAGAAGTTTTGAAAAACCCTTTAATTGTGGAACTATGAAAAATGGTTCATCATAGCATGAGAGCAGATCTAATTAATGATCTCTCGTTCAGGGAGCTGTGATTTATCAGGACAACACAAGCCTTACCGCTGGAAAAAATGCTGAGCAATTTAAAACTCATTACACTGGTTCCGTTTTGGCTAACGTCTCTCTCCCTCTCTCTCTGTGACCCTCCCCCCCACCCCATGCCCCCCTCCCTCAGGCCCAATGTTTGCGCTCTCCAGCAGGTCATGGGGACCAAGAAGAAGTATTTCAGCACTTGCCGAAACTGGTACCAGGGGGCCATCTGCGGCAAGAAGGCGTAAGTTCGCCGCTCGTTACCGTCTGCGCCAAGTGAGCGAGCTCTCGCCGGAGCGCACCTGGTCACCCGAGGTCAAAGGTCACCGTTGCCTAATGAGGCACAGGCCGAACCCTCCGGGCGCCCGGGGCTCACCTGGACACGCGGTCTCACCTGAGCGTGAGGGATGACCTCATTCTGACAGACGGGAGGGACGCTGTTCCCCGCGGTGGGGAGTCGCCTGTTGGGGCTGACTTTGCTTTTTCTTTTTTTTTTGATCCCTGGTATGACAGTGTCCAGACCCCCGATGATGTCATCCACAGTTCCCGTTTCGGGTTTCCCATGTTCCCTCAGTGGGCCCTCTGTGCGGACCGGGCGCCGTACCCCCGGCGCGCCTCGTTTTAACCGCCGCTTGTCGTCATGGCAACGGAGCTCACGCGTGACGGTTCGCAGGGACGCTGTGGAGCGTACCGCGCGTTCCTCGTGTAGCGTTGGCAGAGGCTGATGCCAGCTGCTACCTGAGGCTTGTGGCCCTGTTCCGAGAGAGGGAAGGTGATTGGCTGGTAGAGGCGAGACAGATGATTGGCTGGGCGAGGGGAGACATGATATTGTTGGTAGAGGGGAGAAAGGTGATTGGCGGTGAAAGGAGAGTGAGATGATTGGGGGGGAACGGGAGACACATGATCGGCTGGTAGTGGGGAGACAGGTGATTGGCTGGGTGAGGGAAGGCATGTTATTGTTGGTATAAGGGAGGAAGGTGATTGGCTGGAAAAGGAGAGTCAGGTGTTGGCAGCGAGTGTGAGAGTCGTTTGAGACAGGGCTCATGATTTCCTCTGTCTGTCAGGAAAGTGTGGGATGTATGAATTGGCTCTGAGCAGGGAGAGAAACCCCACCTTTCTCTCTCCCTCTCCTTCTTGAGAAAGAAATGTGTGTTCGCTTACATGTCGTCCAATCCCAGTCAAACAAACCAGTGGAAATGAACGAGAGAGAAAAATGTCGTTTTTTTTTTAGTCTGGTAGGAACTGTGGCTGGCCCACCACAGGAGCCGTGTGCAGCTGTTCTGTAAGGTTTGGGGCTCGCGGCTGCTTGGTCCTTACAGCCCTCGGTTTATGCTGAGCTTTTACTGCTTAAAGTGCTTTTATGTTTCAGACCGCCTCCCTGTTCAGAAAAAAAACCCACCTTGGGCTTGCGGCTAATTTGCCTTTCACCACTGCTGTAGTAACAGCACTGTCCTTATAACGCCATCAAAACCCCTAAACTCTGTACGGCAAATTATGTGAGTTTTCGGTGTCTCTTAGCAACGTGCTTGCACACGGGGCCAGGCCTGAGGTTCCTCGCTGTAGGGGCGGCTCCGCTCATTTCCCGATTAATTAGTACGAGGGATCAATTATTAAAATTAATGTGCTACGTGCGCTGAACCCCTGTCGTGTCACAGAGGCCGGCTGCTCGTGCGCCCCTCCCTGATTGGCTGTAGGAACGGTGATGAGGGCTGCTCTGCTGGGATTGAGGGTACAGTGCGGGGGGGGAGGGGGGGGGGGGGTCAGCGTGTGAGCGGGACGGGCTCTCCCAAATCGCGTTTCCTGCAGGGGTGTCTGGGATTCGGCAGGACTTTCCGGCTCCCCTGACAGGAGGGGAGTAGATATGCCCCAGCGCAGGGGTGGGAATTAGGCCTTGGAAAGAAACTCTGTTCCCCTTTATCACTGTAAGGCACTGTGCCTGGAAACTGTGACTGGAAGGTGCTTCAGCCGCACCCCACCCTGCTGTGCCCCCCCCCGTAACTTCCCTTAATGTTTTAGAGAACGGGGGGTGGGGGGGTACAGTGGCAGTGAACCCTGTCCCCGCTGAGCCTCCCTCTCCACATTGGGGGGGGGGGGGTAGTACCCTCCAAGGCCCCAAAACAACTTTCATGTCATCACTTTATTACTTGAGCGATCCCCCCCCCCTCCCCAAGCACCCCCACTTCTCACTCTACATGCTTCGGTGACAGGCCACTTTCCGGAGGGTTCCCTCTTGTTGTTGCCGAGGAGCACGCAGACCCTCTTTCCAGGGCCCCGCTGCAGGGGCAGGGTCTCTCTGTGGAGGCACTCTACAGGCCCCGCCCCCCTCCCCCCTGCCCCGCCCTGGAGGACCCCCTGTTTGGGAGGAAAATGGTGACTCAGTCCTTCCTTTCCCTCCCATCCCAGCCCCGACACTGTCACAGTACATGTGGTGTGTGCTCTTCATTCCCCTCCCTTCCTGCCTCAACAAGAGCCAGAGAGCCAGAGAGGTGTTAAATGAGTTACACTGCTGAGGTGTTAAATGAGTTACACTGCTGAGGTGTTACATGTTACACTGCTGAGGTGTTAAATGAGTTACACTGCTGAGGTGTTAAATGAGTTACACTGCTGAGGTGTTAAATGAGTTACACTGCTGAGGTGTTAAATGAGTTACACTGCAGAGGTGTTAAATCGCCAGTGCTTCTGTAGTGTTTAATAGGTCACACGGTGTCAGGGTGTTAAGTCTCTGTGTATTGCGTTAGTTACACTGCTGAGGTGTGAAATCAGCTGCACCACCAGGTGGTCAAATTGGTTTCGCTACACTTTGTCCCACGGATGCCGGTGACTAAACACTGTGTGAAAATGTTGTGCGTAGTGTGCAGGTTTTTTTAAAAAGGAAAGTAGCCAGTCCCCCCCCCCGCCCCCCACCCCACCCCACCCCACCTCACCCCCTTTCATATTCTTTATTTTGTTCAGACGGGGACAGTAGCGAGTGTTACAGATAGAGATTTGACAGCGCAGATTGTTGCTGATCGAGAGGGGATCTTACATATGAGCGGGAAATCGAACCCGAAGCCGCACGGGGGGGGTGGGGGGGGGGGGGGTTCGTATATGGATTAAGCATCAGCTGCCCCACAGGCCGCACCACACCCCCTGCTGAAACGCAGACATTTCTAGAATTGGAAATCTTCAGAAAAATGAACATCGCAGCATCCATTAATTATTCCTTTCAGCGAAAGGCATTAGTCGGGCTCTGTCACAGTGGGTCACGTTTATGTGGTTAAGATGGATGTTTTTTTTTCTTCTCGCAGTTCTGTGATAAAGCACATTATCTGAGCGGTGTTCGCAGTTTGAAGGTTGTGCGGATTGGCTTCCCCAGGTTTTTAGGATGTGAAATGTGTCCTCCGTGGCCACAAACTGTTTTTTTTAATGAAAAGGCAAACAATTTTGCGGAGATGAAATTTCTTTCCAAGGCTCGTGTGAGTAGGCCCACTGCCCACGAGCTAGCAGTTGCACTTAAATTACCGCTTTGGACCATTTTTAGATGAAGTAGTGTAGTCGGTCCTCCTGCCTGCCACGCCGGCGGGCTGGGTTCGTATCCCAGCCCCAAAAACCCCAGCCGCTGGGGATGCGCAAGCCAGGGCATTCATAGTGCCGGTCCCAAGCCCGGATAAATGGGAGGGTTGCGTCAGGAAGGGCATCCGGCGTGAAGACATATGCCAAATCAAAAACATGCGGATCAGGATGATGCGCTGTGGCGACCCTGAACGGGAACAGCCGAAAGAAGGAAAGAAAAAAAAAAAAAGTGTAGTCAGTCCTGAAAAAAAGCAGCATACTGGTATCAGAGATGAGATGTGTTAGATATCTCTTAAATCACATATGTCATGTTGCAGTCAGTATGCTGTATAATGTAATAACTTTTTTTAATCTCAGTGAGTGCTCATTAAGCTGACACTAATACTGATAAGTGACCCGGTAATTCTGGTTGTGGAAGGCTAAAGTAGAGAGGTAGGGGGTGTGGATAATTATTATAAATTAGCCCACAATATCACGTAGCAGTCTGAGCATTCATTAGGTTAACGCTCTGGTTGAGAGAGGCCAGAGGAATCGGGACTTTCGGACGTCTGTAATGAATGAGTTCACTAAGCCTCCTCAATGCAGATAACTCAGCTCCAGCACCCGGGGAGCGCTAACAAATCGGAGCTTCAGCTTGGCGTGAGCTTACGTTGGACGGGGGTCTGTTCTTTCAGTTCCTCTGTTTTCCATCTCAGTGTGTGTGTGTGTGTGTGTGTGTGTCCTGCGATGGGCTGGCAAACTGCCCAGGGTTGTATGCCTGCCTATCGACCAATGCATGCTGGGATAGGCTCCAGCACCTCCTGCGACCCTGACCAGGAATTAGCAGGTATAGACAATGGATGGATGGATGGATGGATGCTTTCCACCTCCAAGGCCATACACATGTTTATGTACAAGGGCCGTACGGCCTCTTAACCCATGAGTCTCTGTGGGGAATGTACTGTGCTGCACGGGTCCCCACAAAGCCTGTATTTATGTCCCTGTACCCCTTTAGGACCCCCCTTATGTCATTAATACTGCGATGGCAGTTGATGCTTGCACAGCAAAAATCGTTCCGTTTGAAGCATGTTTATGTTCACCCGCTGGGGATTAAAATCTACTCCGTCAGTGTTAACTGTACACCGCCAGAGCTGATTTAACGCTGAGCCCTTGGGCTGCGAGGGCGTCGGGGTACGAGGGGGGCCGGCTCAGAGGTATTCCCGAAAACAGCTGTCTAAACTGTACTTTGGGACCCACTGTCGAGTCCTGAAAGGGATGTAGGTGGGTTGGGAGACGGACAGTGCTGTGGAAGTCATTAATCATGACTTTCAACCAGTCAGATTACACCACTGGCCAAGCTCTAGCACACCAGTTACAGTGAATTTAAAGTTCCTTTGATTTGTTTTTTTAAAGAAGTATTTCTGTTAAACATAAATGTTGTTACTTTTCAAAAAATGTTTCAGCAAGAGGTGAGCCACAGGAAATGTTTGGCCATAGACTCTCTCAACTTTGGGGACCACTGCCCTCCACCTTGAGATCAATCTCTCCCCAGCATGGACACAAGCTCGTTAGCCAGCCTAAACAGTTTTCTTCCGCCCCTGGGAAATGTGAAAAATGCAGGCCCTTTCCATGTTGGTCTCTGATTATTTAAAAGCTGGCCCCAGTTTACAGGAGAGAGGCAGAGATGACAGGCCCAGATAACAGCAGGGTTGCAGTTACATCGTGTAGCAGCAGACCTCCATTTGCAGTCAATTTAGAGTCTAAATTAAGGACAGATATCGGTCCATACTTGGGGACAGTGTGCCTAAATTCTCCAGGGCTTTTCCTTTCTTGCAGTGTATTAATTTGGTTAATTCTCTGTTGCTCGCTATCTCTCCTTCCTTCTCCCTCCTTCTCTCTCTCTCTTTCGGTATCTCTCCTTCCCTTTCTCCTTCTCCCTTGCAATCTCTCCTTTGCTCTCTCCTTCTCTTACTCTCCTTCCCCCTCTTTCTTTCCTTCTCCTTGCCTTTATCCTTCTCTTTTGCCATCTCTCCTTCCCGCCAACACCCCCCACCCCCCTCCCCTCGCCCCCACCTTGTCAGCTCCCAGCTCCCAGCTCCTATACATTATAGCTCCCACAGACTGAAAAGTAATCAGCGATGATGCACATTTTCCCCGATATTTCCTTTGTCTGTCAGCCTGAGAACCCAAAGCTGGCTTTTCTCCATCGTGACATCAAACGTCTGGTCAGTACCAGATCTCTCTCCTCCCTGTCCTAGTGCAGAGGTCCCAGAGGAGAGGAAAGGGCAGTAGGGGAGAGGAGAAGAGATGAGAGGAGAGTAGGAAAGAGGAGAGGAGAGAGGAGGGGAGAGAAGAGAGGAGAGTAGGGACAGGAGGGGGCAAGAAGAGGAGAGTATGAGAGAGGAGAGAAGGAGGAGAAGAGGAGATCGGGAGAGAAAAGAGGAGAGGAAAGTAGAGAGGAGAGGAGAGTCACTCTGCAAGTGAAGTGTTCAGCACAGAGCAGTATGCTGTCCACGCCCTCCATCTGCATAACAGTCTCTGTGTTAAAAAGCACTAAATCCACTGCAAATTGGTTGTGTCAACCGGAGCTTTGAAACAGTGTTAACATCGACTGCTGTTCGTTTTCACGGGAAGAAATCTGAATCCGTTTGATGTGGTCAAAACTCAGAAAACTGGACAAACGCCCTGTTCTGGAGAGGAATTTTTGTTTTGCTACTGTCAGGCTTTTATGAGCCCGATCTGCTGGTTGATCCAAATCACACGTTGTCTCATGTATCTTTTTCTGTAATTGTAGGCAGACGTTTAGCACACTTTCGGTCTGATCTACTACGACCTGCAAAACCTTTCTAGCGCACTCAAAACGAATAACACCTTCAACGATTGGTGCAAAACAAATACACAACCAATCATTGGCCTTGTTATCGGTTTTGCTCGTGCTAAAAGTTTTTTTGCACAAGCTAAAGGTGTTAGTAAATCAGTCCCTTAGAGTTGTTTTAACCTGAAGTGTACTAAAACACATAAGCTGAAATGCACGTAAGCAAAAACACTTCTGGATGTTGTTTCCCAGCCAGAAAAAGCATGCGAACATATTTTTTTATTCAAGAGCCCGGAAAACAAAAAAGGCTAACGCAGGCTAACAGGCTTCTCCAACGGGTTAATTAATAAGGAAGCCGCAGTGGAGCGCTGTGGAGTGTGGAAGCGCAGTTGGGTTAGCTACACGGCGCTCTTGGAACGGTGTAGCAGGCCAGGGGTGTAATGTGAGGCGCTAATGGATTTAAGACGGGACGCACCCTGGCTCAGAATTTAGCATGGGCGAGCGATCCCGTGCCAGCCAAAATGCTGCGTGTGACAGTTTTGATGACGTGGCTCGTTAGGATGATTGGTTTATTAGCCTGCTAATTTTTTTTACCATTGTGTCATATGTACAGCAGCTGTGGCCTAAGCCAGAGCTTATTAATGTGTGTTTGTGTGAAAGAGGTCTTGATGAATACAGCTGGAGACCAGCTCTGATCTGTCCTTTCTGTGGGTCACTCTTCTGTATGAAATATCTGTGCTCTGTAGCCGACTGGACACTGGACTCAAGCCCAACATTGTCCTGCCCTGTTTTCTCCTGTCAGCCAGAAAACACACACATGCGCACACACACCACAGCAGATCCAAGCACACACACACGCACACACTCAGATCTGTGTGCACATTTGCACATACTGCACATTCATCAAAAAGTCTTGTTTTTTTTTCTTCTTTAACACATTCTACCAAGTTCAGCGATCATGAAATTAACTCCAAGCTTGCCAAGCTCTGCACGTGAATAAATTTTAAAAAACCTAATTGTTTCCTTTATTTCTGAGTCAAACCCGTTGTGGTTTCCTTGGTAACCGGTTAAAGTAAGCGTCCCTGTGTCACGTCTCTCCCCCAGGACCGTCCTCTATGAGTGCTGTCCCGGATACATGAAGCTGGACGGCAAGCGTGGATGCCCTGCAGGTACGTCTGCGTCTGTGTGCCTGGCAGGCAATGTGTGGCACTGTTCCAACTGTCTGTAACAGCTGCAGTCGGTCACTGGCACTGACTTGGAGGGGGCGGGCAAAAGGTTATTAATTTCCTTATGAGTGCCTCATCATAATAAGTGCAATACTATTACCTGCTTCAAATAGACAGTTTATTGCATTATCTCTTTTGGGGGAGGAGACCTGTTTGGGTCCTTAATGTGCCTGAGTGAAAAATCCCATGAGCCTCTGGGGGTTTGTAGTCATCTCTGAGGGTGTGATGTTGTAGTTCAGAGATGGTGTTTGTTTGTTTGTTATCCGCAGGCTTTTTGAAATGGCTGCCTGTGTTTGTGCTGATTCATGTGCGCGCGTTGCGTTCTCCTGTGCTTTTTTAATGGGGTCGTGGGCGTTTGATGCTTTTGCCACTGGGTAGTTGTGCGCCTCATTGCCTAAAAGCCAATAAGAAAAACCCTCTGTATATGGATGGAGAACAGAACACGTTCTGTGGAGCAGCTAAATTAAATCTAATGACTAATATGCTGTGAAAATGCCAGTTACCGCAAATGTGAGTAAGGAAAAAATGAGGATGTGTGTATATAACAGTACATTACTCTGTGTGTGTGTGTGTGTGTGTGTGTGTGTGTGCATGTGGGTGTGTGTGTGTTTGATCCATTAAGGGATAGGCGTTGTTGAATTCAGTCATCCTGGTCATAAAACTGCACAGCGTGTACAGTAGTACCAGTAGTACCACAACGTACCGATGAAATGAAAGTGCTGTTTAAAGATTTAAAATGAGAGTCCAAAAAAAAAAAAAACAGTCAAGGAACAAAAAAAGGACAGCAGCTACTTGGCAACTGTGAATGCGGTAATTTGCTGTAATTTGTGTGTCTGTTGTTTTTGCTTTGTGGGTCAGAGTAGCTGGCAGTTGGGCTCTCTTCGATGTTTTGGCTCCACACGCGAATCGCATTAGCACGTGTATAAAGAGCTGCAATGAGCGAGGCAGCTGAGGCAGACGTATATGGGGCTAACGTGCTAAAGTGCCGCTCGTTCAAGTCGGTTTCACCGCAAGCTGCTGCGTCACAATAAAAGCGCGAAAGCCGAGCTCGTTAAACTGCCCGGTTTTTTTTTAATGCCATAGAAAGAGACGCTCATTTAAAACGTCGGGTCCCGATTCTTAAGCCACGGGAATTGTGCCCGTACGTATTTGCCGTGCTACTGCTACGCGAGTACACAGAGTTTATGGTGTGTTTTACGTTTAGGGCTCATGGGCTGTGGGTAGAACTGGAGTAAAGGTTGTGTGTGTGTGTGTATGGTTGGGGGTTGGCGTTTAGGATGATGTTGGCTTAGCAAAACCGAATGGTTTTATTGCACGAGCCCTGGGCAGGGTTCCCTGTAAAAAATTTTTTAACTGCTTTATATGGCGGTTAATTGCACTAATTAGTGTAGCATTTTACAAGGCTTGGTGTAATCACAGAATATTTAGACCCTCCATAAACTCGGCTCCATAGCACCCAAAACCAGTGTTTCCCTGCTGTTAAGACTTAAGCTGAAACTTTCCAGTTTTATTAATCTTCCGAGGACGAATTAAGTGGTGCAGCAGAACCACGACACAGCAGCTAAGGGTGTTCTCCACGGTAACTCCTGTTATTGACTGGAGCCTCCTGTAGCTCAGTATGTGGGGAGCTGGAAGCTCGGTTCAGAACTGAATAAAAGAAGAACTCAGAATGTTAGAATGCTGAGAAACTGTTTCTATTATAAGCTATGAGTTGATTGAGCAGATCTGCGTTGTCTTTCAGGCTTGTCTTTTCATTACCCATCATGCTCTCACCCACACACGCATCCACAGAACCCATAGTGCTTTCATCCACACACACACACACACACACACACACACACACAGTACCCATAGCAGTCTCATCCACACACACACACACACACAGTACCCATAGCAGTCTCATCCACACACACACACACAGTACCCATAGCAGTCTCATCCACACACACACACACACACACACACACAGTACCCATAGCAGTCTCATCCACACACACACAACATAACACATACCCTTTAGCAGTCTGCACAGAATCTACCAGCCACTGTTATTCCGATGTCATCTCTCCCACTCACTCCCCAGTGCCCCATAGCAGCTCATCCACACCACCAGAAGTACGACAGTCCAACTAGAGAGATCTGGCCGATCCACACCATGTTACCCCCAGCAACGGTACCCATGCCGTCATCCCTCAAAAACACAAAGAACAAATGAACCCATGAAGCTTTAGCTCCAGAACAACTACACACACACACACACACAGTACCCATAGCAGTCTCATCCACACTGAAAACATTCCAGGACAGTCTTGTCAGCTGATGAATCTTTGATCTGAACCAGCCTTTGAGGGTCTTTGGTGTGATTGTCCGGATTGTTCTCTCTCTCTCTCTCCTGCAGTGGCCCCCATCGACAATATTTACGGGACTCTGGGGCTGGTGAAAGCCACCACCACCCAGAAGTACTCGGACATGTCCAAACTCCGAGAGGAGATCGAGGGCCCCGGATCCTACACCATGTTCGCCCCCAGCAACGACGCCTGGGACCTCCTGGACCCGGTCAGTCCCCTGGGGTATAAAAAAGCAAAGGAAACAAATGAAAATTCACCAACTGGAAAACTTTTTTTTACCGTTCCATTAACAATTTCTAAAGGAATTTTAAATGATTTGAATTGATGAGACTCTAGCTAGTCACGTGGCTGTATGGTTATAGGAAAAGCTATAGACCGCTATAATGACATGCATATATAACTGCACCTGTCTTCTCCTGATCTCAAAGTACTTTACATTTTACATAAATTAAAGTATAACATACAAATGTCTTTCATGCATACATATCCTTAATGCTGGTTGAGCTTTATTAATACCTTCAAAAACCATTCTAAATCAGCACTGACATTGTCAAGTTATTACTTCTCACTTGTACATTTATGCAACATAAGAAACACTGCAGTGTCTTTTCTTTCCTGAAGTGCGGGGGACTGATATAACTGTGAAACAGTTTAAATATACAGCACTGAACACATGTCAACTCTTCTCTATGAGCATATACTAAGCATACGGAAAACCTCAACGCTTCTTCACAAGTGCCGGACTGGGCCTGAACATCACAACCACTGACTCTGAAGACGGGGCAGGTTTTTTAGCAACAATGCTGATAAATACACACGAATATAAGAATGTTTGATGACAATAACAGACCGTTTAGCCAGGGGCTGCCCAGTCCTGTTCCTGGAGATCCACCGTCCCATAGGGTTTCACTCCAAACAGAAAAAGCACGCCTCATTCAACAGCTGGAGATCTCATTGCGCTGCTGATTAGTAGAATCAGCCTCAGGTGTGCCAGACTAGGGTTAAAATGAAAACCTACAGGATGGCAGATCTCCAGGAACAGGTCTGGGCAGCCCCTTATTCAGCCCATCTAGGCATGTCATTTTACCTTCAGATTACAGAGTATTTACTCAAACCTGGCGTTGAACTGTGCTTCAACAGGCTAGCTATATCACACGCTAACAGATCTCTGGATGGAAAATTTTATTTTAATTTCTGTGCAAAATTATTTGCCCTTAATGAATAAAAGCAGCATCCGAAATTTCTTTGGAACAATAACAAAGATTAAAGGCATTGCAAGGCTGAGTGAAATACCGTCGAGTTTGACGTTTGTCGTCTTCGCTGCTGCCCCCTGCAGGTCGTCACGGTGAACTGCGCCAGGATCGTCCACGGTAACCAGGTGTCCACCAACGGAGTGGTGCACGTCCTCGACCGCGTCATCACCGCCGTTGGGAACACCATCAAGGACGTCCTGGAAGTCGACGATGACCTCTCCACTCTGAGTGTACATACCATAATTTGACTGGCCAGAAGTACTTACAGTTTCAGAAGGAAATCGGCTGCACTCTCAGTGGAAAGAGTTCCAAAAAGCTCCTTCGGGTCTCCATAGGGGAGCCCTGTCCAGTTCAAGGGTTCTTTGTCTGGGAAAATAGTTAAATCTTTCACACTTTCCACACCTACCATCGACAGCTGCATAAAAAACTAAAATGGGTTCCCCTATGGAGTGAAGCCAAAGAACCATTTTTCCTGAGAGTACACACACACACACACACACACACACACACACACTTTTTAAATGAATATGATTGGGTATAAATGATGTAAACTGTGTGAATGTCCTGCTTCCCCCTCCAGACGTTGGCTCAGGAATCCGGCCTCTTGGACAAACTCGGAGAGCCGGGTCAGATGACCCTGTTCGCCCCGACCAACGAGGCCTTCGACAAGATGGACAGGGAGGTGCTGGAGAGACTGAAGAACGACAAGGGCATCCTCCAAGGTAGGCCGGCGCGATAAAAACACACAAAAAAAAAACGAAAGAAAGAGAAACGGCGGTTTCCTCAACCCAACTGACACGCTGGAGAAACACTGCGGGTTTACTGTACACACACACACGCCGTGATTTTTACGTGTAGTGATGTGTGTGAGGGGAACCTAGAAGGCCGTGGGCTGGGGCGAAGGGAGCAGGGAGAACTCAGTGGCCCCTGAGCTTTGAGGTCTTGGAGGCTGCCCAGTCATCTGAAACGCTCAGACTGCTGGCAAACAAATGCGCTGAACCGCGTTTGGGTGGGCGAGAGCGTGCAGTGTGTGAAGAACGGTGGCGTTGAGTCACTGTTTTTTTTTTTTTTTTTTTTTGTTTTTTTTTTGAAAGGTGACTGCCAGACGGGATAATTAATGAGAGGATCAATGACAGGTTAACCGCTCACAGATAACCTGATCTCCTCGGCTACTTCCCTTTCCCCTACGCTTGGTGGAAGTCCCAAATTTTGATACTTTTTTTTTTTTTTTTTTGTATAATTCATGCTCGTAATCCTGTAACTGAATACTGGCTGCGTTCTCAAAGTAAGTCAATGAGGCACAAAAAAAATCCACAGGAAGATTAATGACATGAAACACAGAAGTGAATTACTCACGGAATAAACGCGCCGGCTGGCTGTCATTTCTCCCCGGCGTGTGGAACGCGTCCGAAGCCAGCGGCGGCGCGCTCAGAGTCCTGCGTGATCGCAGAAAAAATAAACGTCATCCGGCTTTGAGGCGAAAAGCGCCGCCCGTAGCGCTCTGGGATGATGATGTAAGCGCTCGCCATCCAGGGAGGATCTGGGTGGGGGGGGTTCTGACAGCGTTCTGGTTCCAGACGCATAAACGCTTGGTTGCCAGGCACCCAGAGGGGGGGGGGGAATGATCTACGAGCACCATTATGAGCTTTAGAGTACAGTATACGCGGGAGGAAGTGCTAGCGGCTAGCCCGTAGCGAGGCGGTGTGTGTGTCTGAACCTGTGGGTGATGCCGAACATTAATCATTGCCCCCCCCCCCCTTTTGGGATCCTGGATAGCACAGGAGCACAGGACAGTGGGGGGGTGGCTCGGGGAGGGGGGGGGTGATCGGTTCATTAAAAACTAATGGAGAGGAACTTCTCCCAGACCGGTATGAAAATACATGACTGACATTGATTAACGCTCCTCCCCTCCCTCCCTCCCTCCCTCCCTCCCCCTCTCTAATTTATATTTGAGTTGCACTTGAATTATGTCCTTGGCACAACCTGTTGTGTAAACGCCAGAAAAACAGCAGACATTTCTCTGAACTTTGTTATTAAAACTTTATAGTAAGCCACCATGCATGTCACTGAACACCCCATAATAGTGAGTAGGGGGGGGTGATCATCAAAAAAAATTACTTCTCTGAACGGTGTCGTTTAAAGTTAATAACAGGCCGCATGTTTGATCTATTCCGAATGTCAGGGTTCACATCACTCCCAGAAGTACCATTTGCCTTTTTGTTTGCGACGCTTTGCTTTTTTATCTTTTAATGTGGCTAGATTCGTGCACATTAGAGATAACACACTCCGTTTATTCAGCTCTGTCCCACATACACACACGTGCCGCGATTCGGCAGAAACACAAAACCCGCTGTTAGAGCCCGCGACCCTCTCTCACTCGCTGTAGTTGGGTTTGAAGCCTCTTCAGATTGCACCATGCCCCCACCCCGACCCCCTTGAGATACCCTTTCTTTTTTCGCTTACTTGCTTTGGATTTTCTTTTAAATCCTTTTGAGTAGTGTTATAGTCATATGACTTAAATAAAAATGAATTCAACTGTCACTTTTTTCTTTTTTTTACGAGCACAGTTTGCCATGTTCATTTTGTTAAAGAAATTGACTGTAGACTGCCCCCCCCCCCCAGCTCTGCTGAAGTACCACCTGCTGAAGTCGGTCCAGTGCTCGGAGGCCATCATGGCGGGAGCCTCCTACGAGACGGAGGAGGGCGCCAACATCGAGATCGGCTGCGACGGCGACAGCCTGACCGTCAACGGCGTCAAGATGGTGCTGAAGAAGGACCTCGTCACCTCCAACGGCGTCATCCACCTCATCGACCAGGTGCTCATGCCCGACTCAGGTGAGCCCGCCGTCTCCCGCACCTGCTTCTACAACCTTCCGCAGGGCTCTTCAGAAGAGCACGTTCTTCAACACATTTGTTCCGGCTGTTATTTGGTATTTTTTAAAACAGCGGTATGAGTCAAAGGAAAGCCGCCGTATGTGATTGGTGGAGCAGGATCACATGAGGGTTCTGAATGTGATGTCGTGTTGCCGTGGCTTTAAGCTAAGCAGGTGATGGAGCTGATTGGTGGAGCAGGATCACATGAGGGTTCTGAATGTGATGTCGTGTTGCCGTGGCTTTAAGCTAAGCAGGTGATGGAGCTGATTGGTGGAGCAGGATCACATGAGGGTTCTGAATGTGATGTCGTGTTGCCGTGGCTTTAAGCTAAGCAGGTGATGGAGCTGATTGGTGGAGCAGGATCACATGAGGGTTCTGAATGGGATGTCATGTTGCCGTGGCTTTAAGCTAAGCAGGTGATGGAGCTGATTGGTGGAGCTGTATCACATGAGGGTTCTGAATGTGATGTCGTGTTGCCGTGGCTTTAAGCTAAGCAGGTGATGGAGCTGATTGGTGGAGCTGTATCACACGAGGGTTCTGAATGTGATGTCGTGTTGCCGTGGCTTTAAGCTAAGCAGGTGATGGAGCTGATTGGCAGTTCCCAGAGCACCTTCAGCGACATGGTGGCGGAGCTGGGCCTGGCAGAGGCCATGAGGCCGGAGGCCGAGTACACGCTCCTGGCTCCGCTCAACTCCGTCTTCTCTGGTGAGTCCCCCGCAACCCGCACCCCGCACCTTTCACCCGGAATCTTCCCAGAAACACGTCAGCACAGGGGTGTTAGACCAACGTCCTGGAGGCCACGGTGTCTGCAGGTTTTTTCTGGTTTCCTTGCCATCGTCAGGCAAGTTCGGCATTGGAGACGGATCGTGTGGTGCTCTTCAGCCAAGCAATGGCCTCGATTAAACACTTATCCCTTTGAGGAGTAGGCTTTTTGGAATGTTTTTTTCAAGATTCTGAATCAGTGTTCTAGAATTCCGTCGCAGTTCAGTTACCAGCAGCGACTGTTACATCAGCATCAGAATGCTCAGCTAAGAACATTCTAATCACACGTTTCTGATCTCACACCCACCCTTAAACGGTTAAGGACGGAAAAGCAGCAGACGCTGTGGACCTCCCGTGTCTGAGCACTTCCCACACACACACACACACACAGCTTGGCTGCGATGGGGGGGAGGTTTGGGGTGCAGATGTGAAGCAGCTTGTGTGGTTGTAAACTACAGGCAGAGGAGGTTCACTGGGGCGCTCCAGTGCAGATGTGTTGCTCTAGATCCTGGGTTTCCATCAGGGGGTCCACAAACCCATGGGGAGCGGGGAGGGGTCCTTGAAAGTGCTGTATGGCAGTCCTTGGCCAGATGTGATATAGAATGATTGTAGATTTGGGAAAGTATTTCAGAATGTATAACCTTTTTAAAAATATTATTCTTTTTAACTTACGATGGGGGACCCCTGGATTCCTATGAGCCTGGGTGGAGGTCCCTGGATCGGAGAAGGGGTAAAACCCCCCCTCTCTAGATCATGGGTAAACGATTACCCAAAATGAACCGAATTAATGGCCTTTTCTCCTGACTGTACATTCTTAGGTGTTCATGTTCTAAACCCTTCACATACTTGCGCTCTGTCATCATCTGGCTTAGCTTCAGGGAGGACAGCATAGGTGGGGACCCTCACTTCAGAGGCAGTATTCCGGAGGGTTAGAGCCACCAGAATTCCATATGACAATAGCAATGTGATCCCATGCATAAAAAACCCCACAGGTCTCCTCCTGGTCTGCTGCCATGATTTAATGTATTTTTTACGGGGTGGGGGGTGCTGCATTATATCACAGATACCCAAAGCACTGCATGATGGGATATCTATCCTGGCTATCTATGACACTGTCTGAGATAGAGTCATGCGGACTGTCTGGGACCTCACGTGTGGCCATGGGGTCATTTGAGTCCCCGTCCAAAATCTGTGATGCCACATTAATCACACCCTGCCCCCTGTGCTATGTGTGAGTGTGTGTGTGTGTGTGGGGGGGTGGGGGAGAGGGTATGGGGGGATAAGATGACGTTGTGGTGCCCATGGGGTGAAATGCTAAGAGATTCAAACTGAGATTCGATCTGTTTTTTTATTTATTTATAAGTTCAATTAATCCCAAACTCAGACACTTGTGTTGTTTTTGTGAAAGCTTGTCTCAGTTTTGATGACCAGCCTCCCCTTCAAATATAAATCACATGTAATAAAATGTAATAAATGAGACAATTACTATTAGCTATGTACCATATCCGGCAGTGTATACTATGTACATAAATATATAGCTACATTTCTGGACAATGAATGATGCATATAAGAGAAGTTAGGGGTTAAATGAGCGTACATAAGGATCACGTTTCATTGGTGTAAACCCCTCAGACGAGATCATGAGAATGGATCAGCGGCTCCTGAAGATCATTCTGCAGAACCACATCGTGAAACTGAAGATGACCCTCAGCCAGCTGTACAATGGGCAGCTTCTGGAGACCCTTGGTGGAAAGCTCCTGAGAGTGTTCATCTACCGCACTGTGAGTTCCTTTTTACTTCCTGTTTCAGCTAGTCTGTGAGTTCCCTTTCCTTATTAGGTTACTTCCTGCTTGAGTTAGACTGATTTCCCTTTCCCTATTACTTCCTGTTTGAGTTCTGTGAATTCCCTTTCCTTATCACTTCCTGTTTGAGTTCTGTGAATTCCCTTTCCATATCACTTCCTGTTTGAGCTAGTCTGTGAGTTCTCCTTCTCCTTCACTTTAAAAGTAAATATCCTTAGAGACAACAAATAAAATACTGGCCTAAAACGAAGATGTTTCTCAGAAGCTCACTGCATTATAGCATCCAAAAGGGTGATGGCAGACAAATTAGAAAATGATTAGATTCCCTATTAAAATGTCTGGTTCTGCGGCATGAAATATGCTTCTTTGATTTTCAATAATGGTTCAAATGAGCAAAAATTAAGAAGTTTTTGGCCACATGTTGCTGACCATATTTTATGACTAAATGTGAATGGAACACCAAAGAAAATAAGTGGCCACTACATGAAATTTTTTTTTTTTTACGGTGGAAAAACGTTGTAAAAACGCCTTGCGAAGTGAAGTGTTAATCTTTGAGCCTGAACGTTCTTTGGCTGCCGCTGATCACACGTGTTGATTAACGGGCTGAAGGTTGAGCTCGCAGGGGGACTGAGTCAGAGAATGTTCTGGAAGCCAGGCCCTGGTCTGCAGCCCGGAACTCTGCAGTCTGTGCCTGCCCTGTCATTGGCTGAGTATGCGATGGGTGTGTCCAGTGACAGGTGGGTCGTGTCCCGCTGGAGTACGATCGGCTTCCTTGTATCGACTCCTCAAAAATAATTTTTTTTTAAACGGTCATGAGAAGTCGGTCAAACCGAACCAAAACGGTCAAATCATGGGACTAGATGTGGGCTGAGAGACCAAAATTTTAATAAATACTGTAATTTTTGAATTATGTGAAGCTCAAAGCAATATATTACAGTATGATCACTGAGCCAGACACGCATATCCAGAGTGACTTACAGAACTGGAGAACTATATTTTTAGCAGGTAACTCAGTTTTTCTTTCTTTTTCTACATAATTGATATTTGTCTTACCCACAATGTTGCTGATCGGTCCCAGTGTGCACACTCCTGTTATTCTGTGAGAGATGCAGCCTGTTTCTTCCTCTGGGATTACCCGCTGGATCAAAAACGAGTGAGAGTGGGTAGGGCACAGTTTCCATTTATCGCTACAGGGGTTGTGTTGGAGTTTGTTGAGTTTGTACTGGGTATTTTGGTGAGATTTTGTAATTTGCACATAATTACAAGCGACAAGTAAGGCTAATGTTGAACGGTTGAGAGTTAATTGTACTATTCTGTACATAAATTATAGTGGATAAATGAGGACTTGTCTCCTTTTGTTTATGATTAAATCTGTTTGTATGCAATAACTTATTATTATTAATGTCCAAAGCATTCACTATCTCAGCAGCTCCAAGATAATCTCTCTTTTGTTCAATAACAAGGTCCCAGGTTTAATCGTACTCGAAGGACAAGTCATTGTTTTTTTGTCATCCAAAAAGTGACACAAAACCCTTAAATGTCATATCTAATTACAGAAACGGGCCTGAGGTCTTTTTGTACAAGCTTATCTTTTCCTTGTGTTTGGCAGCTCCGGTCACTGCTCGCAACCGTCTTTATTATTATTACCCGAATGTGTCAGTCACTCGACAGTCGAGGATAAACCACAACGGACCGGATACCGTTCCAGCCCGAGCATTACTCACGTAAGATTGCGTTTCTCTTCCCGAGCCAACAGCAGTCTGAGGAACGAACGCGAGCCAGCCTCGTGCATAATTTTGGCAGCGACGCTGCCTGGGTCTCGCGACTCATCCCCGCGTACGCATCGGTGCCGGGGTTTTCGAAGAGAGGCGGCGATTTCAAGGACGTTCGCGGTACGGCGCTCGAATTCCGGCGGAAATGTGAGCGCGAGGTGTCCCGCAGAGAGCGCCGCTCTCACTGTATTTGATTGGGTGGAGCTCGGGCCGAGGAACATGTGACATGATGTGCTGCTTCACCTGTGCGTTAGATTGGCCTCTGTGTGGCATCTGAGCAGGTAAGGCCAAGGGTGTATACTCCCAGTTACTCGATGGCATTTAAAAAAGAAAAAAAAAGAAAACATTTTTAGGTTGCGGTGAAAACACGAGGAAAAGCTGTGTTCTCGTGATTTCGTCGGGTCACCGCAAACACCGTGGGAACACGGTGCAACCTGGAGCTGTTTGCAACCGAGCAGGAAGCCAGCTTGGTCCTTTGGAGGTAGTAAAAAGGAATAATTCAAAAAAAAAAAAAAAGCCTCAATTCTCTTAGACTCCATAACCCCATGCTACCTCTGTCAATTGTTGTAAAAAAAAAAAATGTTTCAAAACATTTTTGCCGGAACAGTTTGTGCTTTCGGCGTACGGACACAGGAAAAACGTGCACTGCGGGTCAGAGGTCGGCGATGAGGGCCGTGTCTGTTTCTGGTTTCCATGCCAACTTCTGGCCTCAATGGCTTAATCATCCCTAGCGTCATCTCGCGTTTTAGCTGCAGGTCTGGACAAGCTCACGGATGACAGCCAAAGACTGCTCTTGTGTCTCTATAAATCATTTTACTGTGTGTGTAATCTACCGATCTACAAGTAACACGGTGTTTTTTTTTTTACATTAGATTACATTACAGTCATCAGTAGATTCGCTTATCCAGAGGGATGAAGAGTATTGGAGAGCACCATTGTTATGACAGAGTAATACATTTAATAGCAGCAGAAACATTTGTCTGGTCTCTGAATGTGGGTTATGGGGCCTCTCTGTCGGGTCGTGTGCATGACCAGTACGAGTCTGTGGAACGCGGAGGGTGCTCTTGTGTTTGGATGGGTGTGAAAATATTTTTGTTTCGAAACTGGAATTTATTGAAAGCTCTTTCTCTCTCCCCCGCTCTCTCCCCCTCTCCCCCCTCTCTACCTCTCTCTCTTTCCCCCCCTCTCCCCCCTCTCTATCTCTCTCTCTTTCTCTCTCCCCCCTCTCTATCTCCCCCCCCCCCTCCAGGCGGTGTGCATAGAGAACGCCTGCATGGTGCGGGGCAGTAAGGAGGGCAGTAACGGGGCTCTGCACCTGATGAAGACGCTCATCAAACCGGCCGAGACCAGCATGTACCAGATCCTGAAGGTCGACGGCCGCTTCAAGTAAGGGCCGCGCCGTCTCCGTGACAACGTCTCCGTGACAACGTCTCCGAGTCTTTTTTACGGAGCGTTTCAAATGCAAATCCCCCCCTCATGAAAGGTACTCTACAGTTCTTCAGTTTGGGGCGATTATGTGACTGTTAACATGTCACTCACGTGAGTGACACTCACAGACTCCGCCCACTAAGTATCTGTGGACCTCTGCGATCGCATTGGTTGCCGTGCGGCGCAGTAAGGATCCCGTGCTTGATGCTGATTGGTTGCAGGATTTTCCTGTCCCTGATGAAAACGGCAGGGCTGATTGACCTGCTCCATCAGGAGGGGGCCTACACCTTGTTTGCCCCCACGGACGATGCGTTCGCGGGCCTGAGTGAAGAGGACCTCGCCCTGCTGTCCAGTGAGCGCTAGTCTTTCGTTGTTTTTATACTTTCATGTTGACAAATCACCGGTAGTTGGATTTAGTTGGATCTGAACTGCTTTCTGTTTGTCTTCGGTAACCAAGGCGATGTCAACGCCCTGAGGACCATCCTGCTGTACCACATCAGTAACGGAATCTTCATCAACGGAGGGCTGGAGAGCGGAGTCACCAACCTTCTGAAGTCCATCCAGGGCAGAAACCTCCAAGTGCTGTCTGTAAGTACTCCCACAATGGCAGAAACCTCCAAGTGCTGTCTGTAAGTACTCCCACAATGGCAGAAACCTCCAAGTGCTGTCTGTAAGTACCCCCACAAGGGCAAAAACCACCTAGTGCTGTCTGTAAGTACCCCCAGGAGGGCAAAAATCTCCAAGTGCTACCTGTAAGTACCCTCAGGAGGGCAAATCCTCCAAGTGCTGTCTGTAAGTACCCCCACAAGGGCAAAAACCTCCCAAGTTCTGTCTGTAAGTACTCCCACAAGGGCAAAAACCTCCAAGTGCTGTCTGTAAGTACCCACACAAGGCCTCTTTCAAACCTCTGCTTTATGGACTATTCTCATCTGCTATTACTTCTCACTGATCTGTTGTAATAACCTTGTAATCATAAGAACCTTGTAATCTTGTTAAACTGAAGTCAGGACCAGTACATCTGGGTCAACGAGATCATTTGTGGAGTTGGGCCCGTTGATAGAAATCTGGCTTCCTGTTACCTCTGATCTGTTTCTCTCCACTTCCTGTCCGCTTCCATCGAAGGTCACACGACAATGGCTCGTTATCTGTTCTTTTCCTGCTATAATCGGACAGGACTGTGAACTTTGATACAGATAGAGGTCAGAGAGCTGAATACACCTGTGTACTATATCAGAAAAGATTGTTTACCACAGCTTAGTGTTAGTACGTTAGTATGTAGTAATGTTAGTATGGCAGAATTTGTAGTTGTAAGAGTTAAAATTGAGAGAGAGAGAGGGAAAGAGTGAGATGGTGAAAGAGCAAAAGATGGAAAGAATGAGAGACAGAGAGCAAGGGAATGAGAGAGACAGCTCATGGTCCTGTCTTGGTTTCTTTCCAGTTTGACCTTTGAGTTCTGAAACGTCTAAATTACAGGAAACTTGTTTCCTTGATGCAATTTGCAGGCTTTGTTTACAACAATGGGGCATCTGTCCGATAGCGCCATCCAACTTTATTTCGGGAATCATTCTGGGGGGGGAGGGGGGGTAGTAATTAAACTCGATTATCGCCATTATCCTCCCCTAAACGTAATGGTAGCGAAATGGCCGACATTATTATCCTAATCTTTTGCGCTGTCCTCGTTCGTGGCCAGGTTAACAACTCCATCCAGGTCAATTCCCTCAACGTGTCAGACAACGACCTGATGGCGTCCAATGGGGTGATCCACGTGGTGAAGACCATGCTGTACCCCGGAGGTGGGTCCAGCACCCTGATTTATTTCTCTCTAACTCTTCCCTTCTCTTTCCCCCCTTCCTCTCTCTCTCCCCCTTTCTCCCCCCCTCTCTATCTCTCCCTCCTCTCTCTCTCCCCCTCTTTCCCCCCTCCCTCTCTCTCTCCCCCCAGGTCAATACCCCCCCGCCCCTCGAGACATTTCCTCTCCATTCAGTCAGGAGGGGGGAATAATTTTTCCCTTCTGCAGTTTTTGTTGAAGCAGGAGCACGCGTCTGATTTGGCGGCAGATCCTCACATTAAGCAGTCGTGCTCCTTCAGATTACGGCAGAGCTCAGGCTTCGCTGCCGACTTCTGTGGAAGTGTTTATTTGGGCCCCGCCGGGAGAACGTGCTATCAAGCTAACGTAGCTAACAGTACGCCGTTCGGGACATGGTGTCCGTGCAATAGCATTTCGACACCGTCCAACAATCCAACAATTACAACACCGTTCAACTATTCACATTTCAACATTTAACATTCACTTCAAATGCAGTGTATCAGAGACGGGGCCCAGTTAAAGAGAGGGATTCGCATTTTGGGTAACATTATGAATGGTCCTTTATTAAAGCTATATAACTCCTTTATAGGTGTTACATAGCACCTTTATAAGCACTCCATAGATGCTTCATAGCACCTTTATAAGCACTTCATAGACATGAATAGCGACATATTTTGTGTTTCCCTTGGTGTGTCATGGTAATGTTGCTTACTGTATGAAGTTGTTATATAGGTCTTAGGAAGAACCATTCACTGAAGGTTTTTCCAAGTTTTTTGATCCTGTATCAAAAGACAGCAGCACCGAATTCTATTTTGGGGGCACACAGAAAGCAGACCTGTTTTTTAGGGTGTAGGATGTGGAAATGATGGTTTGTGTCTGTGTGATTAATCAGATCTGCCAGTGGGACGACAGGACCTGCTTCTGCTGCTGAAGAGACTCATAAAATACATTCAGATTAAGGTACTGAGCTTGGTCTATATATATACACACACACACACACACACAGACGGATGCACATACACACACAGAGACTTACACTGTTTACACTATGGGACATTAGTATTCCCACTATCTCAAAGCCCATCATTCCACAGTGAATATATCTGCCCACTTAATTGCACAGGATCCTATGCCCAGTGTCATTACCTGAGAAACCTAGAGATTAAAGAGTACTGTAATCTGTAGAGGACCCCCCCAAACTGGGGGATCCTGTTTCATCTCCCCAATTACATAAATTGGTGTATTTTTACAGTACATAGGCAACATAAAAGATGTTAATAGTGTATTAGCTATATTATCATGTATTATAATGAATGATGAACTCACACTTTTTTTACCTGGCTTTATAGTTTATACCTGGCTTCTCCTACACTGTGATCCCTCTCACCTTCATCAGTAAGTCTTTGTAACAGTTTTTACTTACGTTTTGCTCTGATATACACATTTAGTACTTCAGTGAATGATGTGATGTCATTATTATTTTATGTTGATATGTTATTCTTACCAACTGCCAACTATCGCTTTTTTTCAGAGCGCACCATCACCACGGAGATCACCATGGAGCCGGAGATTCAGACCTTCACCCGCGTCATTCAAACGGGTAACTGTCCAAAACCGATCGGGGGGGTGGAGCCTGGTGACTCGGCTCTCCGCAGCTGGAATGCCGATCAAATTTAAATTTAAATTCACTCAAAATTGATCTCTCTGAACATTCATCGTAGTGGACACAGTTCGCTTCAGATCAATCAAATCTTCAAGAGTGACTTATGATAATTATAGTTTCGATCAGTATTTTTATAAAAAATGTCACGTTTGATTACGTTGTTGGGCATTTAGAGGTGTTGTAGAGAGCTTGGTGGAAACCCAGTGATTGACACATTCTAGCTCAGGGAGTGTTTCTGTGTAATGGATAAATTGTCTGCAGCAAGCAATTGTCTTGCAACTGAACACACCTTAAAATTATTCAGACCACTCAGTTTTGTCAAGAGTAATACGTTCAGAGTACTGTATTCCACCCATAAGCATAAATGTTCAGTAGTCAAATCTAGACAGCCTGGTCATTAGGTTATGTACATAGTTTTATTATTTTAAATGAAAATACACTGAAATAGCTCCCTCACCCAAGACTGGGATAATGCATCTTTTATCCGATTTCGACAGCCCACAGTGTCTAATGACCCTAATGTTTCTGTTTCGGTGGAAAAAGAAAACATGTCTTAGATGACATCCAATATCTAGTTCCAGATTATCTGTGTGAGCCATCTCTGCATGTCTCTGGCATGGAAAGTCATTACTCACGATCGGCCCGTGACCGGGAGCCCTCCTCGAATATCGCTGATGGGTAAATTGGGCTGTCAGGTGTCAGCGAGAGTGAACAATCCCCCCTACTGTTGAGTTGCGGCTCGACGGTCCTCTGCTTTCCGTAAGACTGGGTTTCAGGATTTCATCCTATGGACCGAAAAACCCTTCGCTTAAAGTTAATTATGGATTTAATCACGATAAGAAAGGGGGACCCTGCTTTCTCCATTGGCTGCTGCTTATCTAAGTGATATCTGCTTTCTAACTGAATATACAGGACAGTTCTTTTGAAGAATGATTTAGCCCTATAACCAGTTCTACAGACCAAAGTCTGTGCTCTAATCCCTGTATATTGTCAATGTGTTGTTGTACATACTGCCAGGGTAGTTTTATTGTTTCAAAAAGCTTTTATACTTACATGTCATAGCAGGGTGAAATTGTAAAGTGTTACATTTGAGAAATCATGATGTTTTTTATGTTTTTTTTTAAACTGTGGGTGGTGTTCAACCAATCAATGTGAATGTTCACATGCCAAGCTGAAGTTCCTCAACCACACAGGTCTTCACAATGTTGTCCCACCATGTCCCCAACAAACTGGTCCATAACCAATTGCAAAGATGTCCTTAAGCTGACCATGTCATGACAAGGCCATGAGTGAACCTTTTATGTTTTATGTCATTTTAACTAGTGTTTTAAATCTGATTCCTGTGTGTCTTGTTTTGCTGTTATCGTCTTCAGGGCCTAATGTTACAACAGTCACCAAGGTGATTGAAAACGAACCAACTGTTACTAAAGTCACCAGAGTGATTGAAGGGGATCCAACTTTCACCAAGGTTACCAGGGTCATTGAAGGGGAAGTGGACCCATCAGTTACCAAGGTTACCAGGATCATTGAAGGGGATTTGACCTTCAACGAGCATACCAGGGTCGTTGAAGGGGACCCATCCGTCATTAAAGTCACAGTTGAAGGAGAACCTTCTGTTACCAAGGTTACCAGAGTCATTCAAGGGGAGCCAACCATCACAAAGGTCACCAGGGTGATCGAAGGGGAACCCACGATCACAAAAGTCACCAGAGTCATTGAAGGTACAGTGTATCCCAAATTATACACCAGTGTTATTAATATCAGTCCACAAGGTCTACATTGTACCAGTTTGTTGTTGGTAGATCATTGAAGGACTCTAGCATGTTAACCAGTGACCCTCACCTGAGAAAGTTAACACCAGGATGAGCCAAACATTTCAGAAACTAACTTCTTAAAATAGAAGTAGGACAGCAACATATTTTGATTGCCCAAAAAAGTGTCAGTGATTGACAGTTAATTTAAGCTCCATCCCCTTTTGGGGTTCACAAAACCCCTCTCATCTCTAGTCAAGGGTCTTGGAGTCTGTGGACTGGTCTCTAGTGACTGGCAGTATACTTTGAGTCCTCAAATTGCCTCCCGAACGGGCGTGTCTCTGTCCCACAGGGTTCTCGGGCGAGCTGGACACCGATGGAGAACTGAAAAGGATCCTGGAAGAAGGTCAGTGTTGAGTCACTACGAGCTCAGCCAATAAACCGCTGAGCGCCATGAGACCACACCCCCTTGCAGCTGCCGCCGGACTTTGATTAAAAACATCCGTACTCTCATCACGCGCAGACCGTGACCAAGCGGTGGATGACTGATTTGGCCACATGGTTCCCGTTCTCTGTTCAAACTGCCCCTGAACCACAGTCATTGTCCAGTTTGATTTGAACTTTTTCCACAAACCACCATTTTAGCTGGTCTAATTGGCAGATTGGGCAGATCTTGCCAATGGACTTGGAGAATGAGGGCACATCACTGGTCAAAAAGTCCAAAGGCAGATCAGTTTTTTTTTTCTGTGGGGAAAATATATCATTTCAGATAATATAATCTTTAATTTATAAATTTGTAAGATTATTTAATTCCTGCCCGGGTTTTCGTTGCTGCCTAACAGTAATGGACAGCTTTTCAGTTGCTAGATCTTGGCCTTCAGTTGAAGTTCCATTTCACCTCGTGTCCTTATCCCTTTAAGGTGTGAGGTCACAAATATATGATTGGAGTGTTCTTAACTGAACATTCTAATGCTGATGTCACAATCACTACTGGTGATTGAAAACAATGAAGTTCTAGAATTTTCAAAAAAAAAAAAAAAAACATTCCAAAAAACTTACACTTCAGAGAGATTAGTGGTCTGCTGGTGGCCAGACAGGAGCCTCTCTATCTTCTGTGCGAGGGCTCCACCCGTGTGTGATGTCTGTGCCATGTTATCCCATTAGAGGTTACCAGGGTTATGGAGCGTCTAGAGAGCGATGCGCACATTCTCGAGGAAGAAGAGATCAAACGAATCATCCAGGCAGGTCAGTCACGGAGGGGAAGCGATAAGGCGTTCCTGGGAATGGCTGCACGGGCTGCGGCATCCTCGGCCGAATCTACGCGTTTGCGAGGAGCACCCGGCGGGCGTGTCCCTCCCTGCCCTCTTCCCCATCCCGCTTTGGGGGCCGAATACTCTGCCTGGCTAAATTCTTAGCTCGTGAATTAAAAAAAAAAATGTGACCATGGAAACACCCCAGTAAAGGCTGTTATTTCTGACCTCTGAATGCTCCGCAGTGCACCTAATATCTTCCACGAAAGGAAACATTTGCTTATGAATGAATAGAATTTCCTAAATGGGTTTTTAATTTGTGTGAACCCACCGGAGAGAGACATGTGGGACCCGACCCAAGTCTCTGTCTGAGATTTGGCGAGTCAAGTTTCAGGATGTGGACGGTATTAACTGCGTTGCAAGCTCCACAGTGACATGCATGAGAAGTAAACAAACCTAAATCCTGTTGTGACAGATTCACTGCTGCCAGCCAAACAAGGGATCGGTGTCGATGAGAGCTTTAGTCAAATCATTTAATCTGCTCGTTGAGCCCTTATAAGAGCTTGCGTATGAACTTCATGAAGCAGTAGCTGCTGTTTTGAGGTTTTGGTGCTGAGACGTGCATCTACTAAAAAAAACTTCTAATTGCATTTCAACTATAAGGTTCGTATAATGTCTAAAAGTATGGTTTTGATTGTAGAATGCCTTTGGAACACACATGCACGCATGCGGACTCATGTATGCACACACGTGTGCAAGAGTGCATGCACGCACGCATGCATGCATGCGGGGACACACACACACACACACACACACACACACACACGTTTCTCCGTTCCTGACTCTCAAACTGCGGCGTACATCTTGGCCGAGTCTCTCTCTCCTCTTATAAAGCCCGAGTTCATAATCGCTCTGTGCGGTGACTTCCTGTGAGAAAGAAACAGGAGACGACGGCGGGGGCTGGAGAGAGAACCTTTTATTAACAGGGAAAGCGCCCAGAGTGTTTTATTACAGTTCAGTTGTGGAGAAACGGTATTAAATCTCACTTGTGACCTCACTCGCCAGAGCGTGTTTCGCTATGTGTTTATCCGTGAGTTCTTTTTGAATGCTAACGCAGTTCTTTTTTTTTTTGGGTGGGGTGTAGAAGGTGGAAAGGGGTTTAGCACCTCCGTTACCAGGGTATTTCCAGGAGAACCCCGCATCATCGAGGGTAAGGTTCCGTTCGTTCGGCCGATGCAAAATGTTTGGAGAATATTTGGGTAGCAACAGATTTCCTAAACAGACTTAGAAAGTGTCTTTTTTTTTTTGTCCAGACAAGTTCTGTCAACATAGACAATGTTTGTTAACATGACTTCTGTCAACAGCAACTGGTGTTAACAAACTTACTGTTAAAGTAATTTTGTCTTGAAATAAACATCACGGAGGTTTTGTGTCAGTAACATTTTGATAATGTTCCAAATGTTAGTACTGGATGCCATGCCAGATTTTCAAACGGAATTAACGTGAATGATCATTTACAATTCAAATTTTTTTTACTCAACTGCGATTGGAAAACTGAATGACATTCCAAGACTGTCCCTGCAATTTTCCTTATGACTTAAAAGTAATGTTAATATGATAATGTGTCGGGAACAGTAAATGAATGTATTGGGAACATTAGCCCCAAATTTGGTTGTTGTGGAAAGCTGAAAACACTCACCTGGGCACCAGGTGTGCTGGTTTAAGGCCGTGTTTCTGACCACACCCCCTCTGCCGGACAGGGCCCGACTTCTCCAAGATCGACTCCGACAATCCGGAGCTGATCGACGCGGAATCGGAAAGAATCACCAAAATCATCAGAGGTCCGTGCAGCCATTTTTAGGGGGGCGGCGGCGAAACCGTAAACGAGCGAGAGAGAGCCTCGGAGCTCCTGTCCTGCGGGGGCCATTTTGCGTCTGCTTGTTCTTTGATGCGTTTCACCACTCGAGCGCTCCTTCTGCATCGTGTGATTTGATTGGCTGAGGGGTCACACGCCTTTTCTCCAAGGCCTACTGTACATTACATTACATTACAGGCATTTGGCAGTCATGTAATGTAATGTACAGTAAGCCTTGGAGAAAAAGGAAAACTGTAAATTGGCCGCCGGTTTGGAAGATAAAACTGAAAACCTTGCAGCCCTCCAGGACTGAAAGGTTGAGCTCTGTACTTGAGAAGCCGGTCATTTTGCATGCTTGATCTGCTGAGTTTGTCGCACAGTGGTGACCGCTCTCTGTTTCCATTAACAGAAGGGAAGCCAGTGAAGAAGAGGCTAGCTGTCAAAAGAGGTGCAGGTAAAACTCTTAACGTCTTGTATCGCCAGTCGTAGTTAACACCAGGAATATCGCACGTAACACTCATCCTCTCATTAATCTCAAACTCAGACTCTTACTAATGCACAGCCAATCTGGAATTTCTGTGTAGGAACTGCATGCCAATATGCTGTATGGTCACACACACATACATGCACCTGAAGTGTCACGCTTCAGACAAGAGACTTACCCATTTCAGTGGCAGTAACTTAAATACCCAAACACGTGGATTTGTAAAGAGATGCAGTGTGCAAACATTTTTAGAAATGAGGCAATATTGGTACTTTTTAAAGAGGACTTATGTTAAATTAAACTCAAATGTGTTGGGATGTTCGACATACAGTAATGTTCCAAATGTGCCACACCCTGACCCTATCCCTCTTACCCCCCCCCCCCACCCCCCCAGTTGCTATGAGAAGAAAACGACCAATGCGCCGTCCCGCCAACCCAAGACAGTGATCCCGGAAACGACTGGAACGCAGACGCACCCCCGCCCCCCCCCCCCAAAACCAGAAATGCTTGGGTATATTAAAGACGCAAAATGAAAAGCCAGTCAGACACTTTGATGCTGTAAAAACACATAGGGAATGCAGGACGATGGTTGTGGATCAACTTTCTGAACCCTAGAGGAACCAAAAGCAATTGTTAAAGCAATATACTTAGGGTGTCTAAAAAAATAAGACACTTAATTTTAAATGTCTGGGGAACAAAAAATATTTTTTTATGATAAAGACATATTTAGAATGAAACATATATGTAAATGGTTGTACATATATGTGATATGGTATATGCAAAAGTGATGTGTGTTGTGAGGAAGGAACTGGAGGAGGTGGGAGGTAAATCTCTAAAGGACTGCGTGTTTAAAGAATTGTCTGGATTTAGCAAGGATGAGTTTTTGTCTAGTCAGACAGCCAAACGGATGGAGGGACAGATAAGAAAAGCTTACCTCTTGCATGATTCTATGGTGCTTTCATTCTGTGATGCTTGCATTCTATGGTGCTTGCATTCAGAACTCAGAAATGGGTGACGCTTCTCTACTTTCAGATACTAAATGCTGCATCTCTGTAAATTATGGAGATTGACAAAGGTGTCCTCCAAAATCCCAGTGTTTCTCTTTTGCATCGTTCTTTTCTTACCTTTTTTTATCTATTGTATGTGTTTGTACGTCTGTTTGTTTTCAGATTGAAGATGCAAATGCTGCCGTCTTGTAATTTGATTATTCTTTTTTAAAATGTTTTGTTAATTCTTTTTGTTGGGTTCTGTACAAAGATTGTACACAAAGCCTTTCAATCTCCATGCCTTTTTTTACATGTTTTTCGGAAACAGTTGTTAAATAAAAGTTACTATGAAATATTAATCTTGTCATTTAAAAAAAACATACACCATACATGTTTTTTTCCAGTCCATGTCCATTGATGATGAAGAATCTGAATTATAAATAGCCTGTGAAGCATAAGGATACAGTCACTCGCACAGTCTGCGTAATTAACGCGTTTTGGCTAACATTCCTCATTTTATATGGAAGCTTGCCAGATTCAGTCCGTCCTTGTGTAACACTATATATGCGGACATGAAAGAAAAGAACATAACATACAGAAACAGCTCTATACAGCAGTGGTCCGTCCCCCCCCCCCCCCCCCCCCCCCCCCCAAAGAAAAATGTTTTTCCCATAAGCGACTGTGTCAAAGCAAAACTCCCTTTGATTTATCACCCCCGACAGTCTTTGTAAATAAGACTTGTTTTTAATCCTATTTTGCGTAGGTGGGACGATGGCCGGTGTGTGCTTGTACAGTACGTGCTTGAACGCAACCTTTTAACCCGACCGCTCTGTGGGCTCGGAGAAGTGTGACCTCAAATGGCTGACCCTCCAACTTGAGGGCAGCCTCACCCAATCCTCTGCCCTGAAGGAGGCGTGGCTTAACTCAGCCAGTTCACCTCTCATGCCTGGGATTGGCTCAGGACCGCAGAATTCTATTGTGGCATCATCAACTGCAATTTAGAAGGACCTAATCAATCTCTGTGTTCTGTTTATTCCACGCAGCTCAACAGGTGATTAAAAAGTGTTTCAATCCTCTTGAAAACAATGACTTCATTAGGCTCATTTTTCAATATTTCTATGGAAATTGATGGCATGATAAAATATGTTTACTACGTAGCACAAGGTGATTATGATTGAATGCACATAAAAGTGCCTCTCAGATTGATGTCCTGTTTGGATATCTTTTTGTTTCTGTGACCTTGTGTTGAAGATGTGGGAGTGGTGACAAATTAACGGACCTTTTCTGTTCTGGACTGAAGAATGAATCAGCAGTCCTGCTTTATTTATGCATTTTTTCCATGGGCCACTGTTTTAATTACCACGCCTCAATTAAATCAAATCCCCAACTGTTTGGATAACCTAGCACTGGAATGCAGCCCCATGCAGATCACGTGGAGAACCGCTAGTCCACTGAACCCTCATATTCTGCATTCTGAGTTTCGTCTTATCTCTTTGAAGTGTAGGCGTTTTTTTTTTTTGGAATGTAATCCCTCCCCCCCTCAATTCTAGACACTCAGCAAGTGTTCTAGAACTCCATTGCTTTCCATTACCAGTTACCAGTTCAGTTAAAAACATTCCAATCACATATTTGTGACCTCATACCTTAAGTCATTTGGAATGAAGAAGATAGCCTCACTGGCCTTGGAGCAGGAAGGCTTGAGTAAACAAAATACGGTATGGCCTGTTTGCTGATACCCTGCGTAACAGGGAGAGGGATTTAAGTGGAACAGCATTGACCAGCACTGTTCCAGGGAAAGGCTCAAGGGCCTGCCATCCAGTCATGTCGATCCCCTCTGGATGCCATTAAAATTACTTACAGTGAAAGGGGTCAGAGTGTCGCGTTCATCCGCACAAAATGTTATGAAGACTACGCCGTTGTGTATGTAGGCCCTGCTTATTTCTCAGTCCGGTAATCTCAACAGGGGAAGTTAAACAGACTGTGCAGTCGCGCCAGAGTATCAGGTTCACGGGCAAAACTCACTGAAAGCTCGCTGGCTGCGTTCCGGGTGGGAAAAGCCAAAATTAGTGGCACTCTCAGAGAGAGGTGGAAAACCCTTTAACCTCGATAATCTTCCTGCGTGTTTTTTTTTTTTTTTCGTTATGTGATTTTTTTCATCACCTGTGTGATTAACAGGCTGGGGAATACAAAGATCTTTCGTCGTCACGCAGAGAGGAAATTCCTGTTCTGCTAAAGTTTGTCCACTATTACTGTACATAGCTTCGTTTTCCCTCACATTTAATTCACTGCGATCATGAGAAATTGCTCAGAGATGCGTTTCTCCACTCGAATACATTTATTTTGATAGAAACTAAAATAATTATTAAATAAGCCCTGCATTGCTGCTTCTCCTGTTTGGGGTCCTCTTACTGCCATAGATGCACAGAACTCAACACACCTCCATGTTCGTTTCAGTTTACATGTCATCAGTGGCTTTTTTTTATTCCCCTGTATTTTTCTCCAAATTTTGGAATTTCCAACTGTATTCATGAGCACACAAACTCTCCAACATCCGCAATCAATTTGAGAGAGCACAGATAAGCACACATCGCAAACGTGAGGTTGTGTGGAACAGCATTGGGGGTATTGAGGAAACTCGCCGCTACACTCTCAGAACAAAAAGGGTTCTTTGGCTCCTTAGGAGAACCCTGTTTAGTTCTTTCTGGAACCCTGTATGATATGTGTGAAACGTGCCAAAGCTCCCAGATGGAACCATTTTGCCCGACAAAGAACCCTTGAACTACATAGGGTTGGAGACAACAAAGGAGCCTTTTGGAATTCTTTCTTCTGAGAGTGTAACTCCTCAGTGCTCTCCGCATGTCGGGGAAATTTGCCACAAATTCCTCGCTACATTCTACGCGTCGGGAAAATTCGCCACAAACGCCTCGACACACTCCATGAGTCTGGGAAATTTGCCACTAACTCCTCTCGATACACTCCGAGTGTTGGGAAAATTTGCAGCTAACTCCTCGATGTGCTCCACCGGTTATCCTCGATGACCCCTTCGCTGTTCTCGACAGACTTTTGAACGAATCGCCGCCTCGTACGCAGCTTTGGCTTGTGGGGACGCAGGCGTCAGAGGAAGATAGTTCCTCTACAGCTCGGCAGTCAGGGTAGGGCTCCCTGATTGGGCGGTGGGGGTGGCGAATAGGCGACGAGACACTGTAAATGGTAAACGGACTGCATTTATATAGCGCTTTTATCCACAGCACTTTACAATTGATGCCTCTCATTCACCCATTCACACACTCACACTCACGCACCAGCGGTTGAAAGGCTGCCATGCAAGGTACCAATCAGCTCGTTGGGAGCAATTAGGGGTTAGGTGTCTTGCTCAGGGACACTTCGACACGCCCAGGGCGGGGGGTCGATCCGGCAACCCTCCGACTGCCAGACAACCACTCTTACTTCCTGAGCTATGTCGCCCCATCCCAACAGAAGCCCTGCCTGTCGCTATGCGTCGCTATGTGGGACTGCTGACCACAGTCAGTCAGCACTGTTATGGTCTGGATTTGATACCTGGTTGTGAGGCCCATCTATACAGTACACTCGAACAGTACCTTAGCAGGATGAACCACCAACAGCCCCTCAAATAGTTTTGTTGTTCTTGGGTGAATGCTCGACACTTTTAACTGTTTTTCCACTGTATTTTGCCTATTTTGCGGTATTTTAATGAGACATTTCAACATTTCGCTTGCAAATAAATAATTTAAACAGTGTATGGCATGGGCAATGTTTGTCTTCTCCACTCAGTTGGTACGTCATTGCACACGTGCAGCCGATTAATAGTTTAATATGGCCAGAATAGGTTCCAAGAGATTAATACCAAGATTAACTTCTGTTTCACATTTAGCTCGCTGAATGCTTTAGTCACACATGGCTAAGTTTATATGAGATAAATCTGTCTGATTATACATAAACAAGCAGATTAGTGCTTGGAAAAAAATGTATAACTTCGTTTATGATCAAACGCAAAGCAGTATCGATTTCAGATGTTATCAATTTCTGCAAATTAATAAATAAAAGCAGATGACTGTATGAATGTAGTAGTTAGAGAAGATGAATAACACAGACAAATAAAAATGACAGGGGCGAAAAATAACCATTTGTGTACGAGGACGTAAGCTAAAAACATCTCAAGTTTTTGGGTTGGACATGACGATGAAGCATGGCAGGTTTATCCAGATGGAGACAAGCCAGGAACCCTCTCTGTTCTGACCCCCTGAGTCAGCGAGGGGGGGGGGGGGTTGGGTTGGGGGGATTAACGTTGGGGTGGGTTGGGTGCTTAGTAGCATGTAGCATGTCCTCACATTGACTCCACACAGGAACACCTGGGATAATAACCCACAGGGACACTGTCTGCGGTGCAGCTGTTGACTTTAATCAACTGGGCTGGCTGGTTAAAAAATAAATAAATAAATAAATACACACTTTCATGTGTACATTACAGGATGTGTGCTTTTTAATACAGCTTGTCTCCCAGGCAACGGAAAGACAGAAAATAATAACTACACCAAGGATTTTTGTGTGAGATGGAAAAATAAAATCTTATTTGTACAAGTGTTTTTGATTAACCGATTTTAGCCACAAGGTTTGTTGATATAAACTATTTTTCTAAAAAGATTTTGAGCCGCTTTATGCCGTAGTTAATTGCACATATTCTGTTGGCAGAGACTTCAGGTTTGTGCCATCGGTTTGAAATCCGATTCGTCCCGTGAGCTGACTGGCTCAAATGCACCGTGGAACATATGGAATCTATGGAAAATATGATTCAGTAAAACGCTCTGGTTGGCAAACAAATTACTTCCATACGGCGTAAAATATGAGACATGATATTCAACTGCAAATGCCCTTATTATTTAGTCTAAACCATTTTGGGGGAAGCAGGTCAATAATAAAGTATGACATACCTGTACGTGTATGTCGAGTATAATTCACTTGAGTAATTCATTTTTAGAGGCATTCCATTAAATCATTTCCCTGCATTTTTCCTTTAAGCAGAAAATGGTATACTTACCTGCGACAGATTGGCGACTTGTCCAGGGCGTATTCCCGCCTCTCGCCTGATGCATGCTGGGATAGGCTCCAGCACCCCCTGCGACTCTGACCAGGATAAGCGGGTTAGATAATGGATGGATGGATGGATGGATGGATGGGCACTATACTTAAGCATTTGTCCAAAGACCAGGGCTCTGCCACACCGAAGCAGACGAAATCTCTGGCTGGCAACTAACTACAGTACTGCAATGCCATAACAGTGGCCCGTATGGAGACACTTTCCAGTACGGAGGGATTTTACATGACAAACGTCCTTCCAGAAAAACCGCTGACATCAGCACTAAATCAAAGGCACAGTTGAACAGGCTCTATGGACCCAGAGGCCATTTTTTTCCCCCTTTGTGGAGGCTGCAGGGGATGGCTGGTGAGGTGTTAACTCGCAACAGCCTTGAGCATGGCGTTGTCTGGCCATTCTCAGCGCTTAGGTTTATTTAAGCTCTTACATAACCATAGTCCCTGGTCTACACCGTGGAGGGTGACTCCATACGCCGAAACACGATATGATTGTTTCAAGAGGACCATTTATCTTGTTTACCTCTCATGCACTTCCTTACAGCAGCCTGCTCGGCTATGACGTAACGCTTCCTGGCACACTCCAGATGGTTACAATACCGTGGCCAGAGGTGTGCGTTCTGCGTATACATTGTGGGATCTGTGCATGCAGTGTGGCCAATGCATATCCAGTGTGGGCTCTGTTCCATAGATGCAGTGTGTGTTCTGAGCATGCAGTGTAGGTTCTGTGCATTCAGTTTGGGTTCTGTACATGCAGTGTAGGTTCTGTGCATTCAGTTTGGGTTCTGTACATGCAGTGTAGGTTCTGTGCATTCAGTTTGGGTTCTGTACATGCAGTGTAGGTTCTGTGCATTCAGTTTGGGTTCTGTACATGCAGTGTGGGTTCTGTAGATGCAGTGTGGGTTGTGTTCTGCAGTGTGGGTTCTGTAGATGCAGTGTGGGTTCTGTTCTGTACATGCAGTGTGGGTTCTGTGCATGCAGTGTGGGTTCTGTACATGCAGTGTGGGTTCTGTGCATGCAGTGTGGGTTCTGTACATGCAGTGTGGGTTATGTAGATGCAGTGTGGGTTGTGTTCTGCAGTGTGGGTTCTGTAGATGCAGTGTGGGTTCTGTTCTGTACATGCAGTGTGGGTTCTGTGCATGCAGTGTGGGTTCTGTACATGCGGTGTGGGTTCTGTTCTGCAGTGTGGGTTCTGTGAGTGCAGTAAATGTGTAGGCACTGATAAGTGAGCTTTGCCTGAAGGATGCTGTTCTTCTGCTGTTGAGCAGTGAATATAGATAAAGGGTGCAAAAATAATGAGTCATCCTGATCTTTTTTTTGAAGCTTTCTGATCTGTTTGAAGGTCTTGGCACTGCTGGGGCCCTCTCTGTAGCTGGCGTGTCAGTGTTGGCCTTCAGGGGGGGTGGGGTGGTGTCCTGTGAGTGCGTTCTCTGTCCCTCCGAGGTCTTCATTCCTGTTCATGCACAGTTTATTTTACTTTTTTTTTGGGAGAGAAGATGAATTGCTCATTTTGATGGATGAAAGTTCCTCTGAAGTTTTATTTAATTTCTCCGGTAAAATCCGTGTGTTGGTATTTTTAGAGTAACAACGCACTGGGTACATGCACATGCATGTGTGTGTGAGCGTGCGTGTGTGTGTGTGTGTGTGTGCCTGCGTGCGTGTGTGTGTGTGAGTACATGCATGTGCACATATGCGCGTGTGTTTGTGTGTGTGTGTGTGCCTGCATGCGTGTGTGAGTGCATACGTGTGCACACGCGTGTGTGTTTTTGTGTGAGTGCATGTGCGTGTGTTTGTGTGAGTGCATGCATGTGCGCATATGCACGTGTGTGTGTGTGTGTGGTCACTGCCCTTATGCCCCCAGGGCCAAGGTAACAAACCCAAAAACAATGAAGTGAGCCATGGAACTTCAGCTGCAAAACAGACTTATTAAAGAAACATATGCAGTGCTGTCCTAATGCCCATGGAATGTTTATAAGTGCGGTGCCTGCATGTGTTCAACAAAATCAGCACCAATAGTCCTGTGTATTCACCAGAGACATACTGTACCATCCATCAATTCAAAAACTACTATATTTGTTCAAAATTGATTTGATCACAATAACACGGAGTCAGAGTATTATCCTATGACATTTCGTACAGTACAGGAAGAGCTCATTAGAATTTTAAACTAAATTAATAAATGTATTTAAATGTAGTGAGAAAAGACCAGACTCTAGTGATAGTTTTCAGATGACAGAAAGCAGACTTGGTGACGTTCCTAATATGAGAATCCAAGTTCAATTCAGAATCAAACATAAGACCTAAGTTTTTTTGCTTGTTGGCTGGGAGTAAGTCCCAGTGAATGTCATTTTGCTGCCAATTTCTGTCTCTGGGCCAGTGCACCAATAACCTAGTGTATGCGTGTGTGCGCGCTTTCAATAAGTCCAGTTTTAAACAATGAAATATTTTAACGCCCGCCAAAACACCAGAGAGCCCAGGTTTCCGCGGGATCTTACCGCTCACCCGCGCGACCCGATACTCCGTGCAGAGTCGTGAGCCGGCCTGACGCTGTCTGGCAACGGTAACCATAACGACCTCGGGGGGGGGCGGGGGGAAACGGAGTCAAGGCAGCCCTGGGGAGGAACGCGACGCCATCCAAAACCTAATCGCGAACAGCCGGTCCTCGGCGGCGCTGCCGCGACTTGTGACGGCTCCAGGACCCGGGAGTCCCCTTAGCCTCCGCTGATTTAGCGCCACGCTGGGTACATTGCGGTTTTTTTGGCAGAAGAGGAAGAGAAAACCACACGACTCAGCAAAGCTGAGGCAGCGGGTTCCCCTATTTGTCACTCGGCTTGGATTTCGACCCAGATTAATCCGAGAAGATCGTGATAATCTATAGCCTTGACTGAAAATTCTTGCCGGTTGAGGCTACATTTGAAATAGCCTACACTTCTTTTTTTTCAAGTTCCAACTTGGCTCTCCGTTGTCAAACGATTTACCTGCCTCCTCATCCACGCTTTATGAAACCTTAATGAAACGTATCAGCCCAGACTTCTTTAAATTTCTTTCTTTTTGTTCCACTGCTGTGGAAATGTATGACATCATCCTCACTATGCTAAACAGGCAGTGTTCTTCGCTGGAGAACGAACTGCAGTCACTGATGAGCACTGAGGTCGCCATGACAGCTGGGTATGTGCCTAAGACCGGTAATTATGCGATTGGATTCAACGAGTTAAATCCTCAAAACAGGCCAAAGAGCATGAAAGTCAAGATCGGCTCAATTAACATTAAACATCTGAATTGATTTTCAAAATAAATGTTTTGTAGTTTTTCCATCAACTAGGAGATGCGTATATGTGACTTTAAAAACACACACAGGAAAATGTTCACTGTTTAACCAGCTCTTGCAGAGTCCCTATTGGACTCATATTTTTCTTTATATCTTTCTTTAAAACGATTTATGTAGCCTATTTAAAAAAAAAAAATTTTAAATCGTAAACTAAAAAGAAAATAAATATCCGAAAGATCTTCACACAACAAACTGATTGTTTCTGTTTCAAAATTCTGATTGAGTGTTCACTTCATAGCTCTGATATATGTGGCCCTGAAGAGCAGTTAGAGTTTATTTAACTCTGGGAATTTGGCTGGCATGTTGTGACCCAAATTTCACATCGCTGCTATGGGAGCTGAACAGTATAACTGAAAACAAACAATTTCTGTTTGTTTTCTTTTTTAAAATAAAATTGTAAGCTTAAAAAGAAAAGAAATTTCCCGCTTAGCTTCATCCAAATTGTTCAGTGTCAAAACTGACCGAGTCCATTTTAACTCTGAAGTATTATATTTAGCCCCTGTCCGGCTGAACAGTTGGTGTTGATTTAAATGTGGGAATTTGGCTGTACGTCCTCTTAGGATCCCAATTACCTATCCCTGCTATGTGGGCACACCTGTACATTCTACCTGTTCCCACTGTTGCTGATTGGGAGGGAGTGGGAGGTGCAAGGGTTGGATAACCCTTCAATTATTACCTTGCAGGAGCACTGCGTTGATGGATAGAGACAAAGCAGAAATCTGGTTTGGTTAATGCTTATGTACAATAGATACAACTGGCTGAAAATATTATTGCTTGCAAGAACTGCCTGAAGTAAACAAAAATTTAGACTATCACGCAGACGCTGCAGCCCTCCAGGACTGGAGTTTGACACCTGTGGTCTTCAGCATACATTTTTAACCAAACAGTCAAACCATTATTTTATATTGGCCACAGCATTTTCATTCTGTAGGAAAGACGTGGGGAAGAAAATACGGACGTGGGAAACACAGATGAAAAAGTTCCCTTCAACTTGGCAGTCTGTATTAATACGATTACTTTCCAGATTATTTGCCAAAATACAATACATAAGAGCTTGCACTTGGTTAGAGGCCAGCGGGGTTTTATTTACAGTGTTCCCTGCAAACTCAGCGTCGCCTGAAGTAGCCTACCTGTTCTGCTCAGGTATTTTTGCTACCTGTGCACTGGTTTTCCGCCTCACCAGCGCGCGCCTGGTCAACTGGGAGTGGCGTTCGCTGTTCAAAGCATCATTAAGTCATCTGCCGCGGAACACTAATCAGCTATGATAATTTTTATTAAAATATTCAAAACCTGATTGGCTACGCACCAGGTGGAGAAAATGGTCATTCACAAGCTAGAGGAAACGTCTGGAAGCATGAACATGTCTGTATGATTAAAATGTATATTCAGACGTTAATTTTAATAATATAATAATATTTTTTTTCGAATATCAAATCTAAGACTTACAGACTAGAAAACATGGAGGACATCGATCGAATCTGGAGGACGAAACGTAACTTTGCATGGCTGAAGCAAGTAATTGCCACAAATTATTTGAGAAAACGGACCCGTGTTGACGGTAAGCAACCACGTTTTATTGACTTCCTGAGTTGTTGATGCTAGTTATTACGTTAACTTATGGTCAGTGCAAAGCAATGTGAAATCCCAGTTATATGTTGCTTTACTATGTTCAGACCTGCCAAGTGTATCATGTAATTATCTTAGTTGATTAAGACAAGACAGAGAGCCTGAGGCTCAGAGGTGTTTTTTGTTTGGTTTTGTGTTGTGTTTATTTGTGGGACTGATGTAATGGCTACATTCTGGAAGTGACTCGTATTTTTCTTGTGGGAGTGTGGCATGAGTGTGGGTTAACAAGGATGTTTGGCTACTGTTTTAAGTTAGATTGTCAACTAGCTAGCACGTTGATAAATCCGGGTATCTTTGCGTATGATCCTTCTCTAGTAACCAAGTCAGAGAAGGCTACACATTTTATGTGCGCATAAACTTTTATGTATGTCGGTTTACATCAATGTTAAGATTACAGCATAGAATTAACATTTTACAGTTCGCAGTGGTCGTAAGCAGCAGGCCTGAAAACTCGCTGCAGAAATCGCACCGTGGTGCGTGGAACTCTGCATAGCAGCTGTTTCGAGCGCTCCTCTTGCAAGCGTTACGTAATGAGCACCTGCTTTACGGCATGCGGATCAGACAGTGCCGCCTGTGATCCGTGTCTGTATGGCGAAGCATGTAACCACGGAAAAATACTGCCGCTTCAAGCGTAAAAGTTTCATTTTTTTTGCATCCCCTGTGTTGATTTCAAGTCTGGGCATATGCCTGTGCCAACATTTTTGAAATTACGCGCAAGAGCAACACATCTGTGGCTATTACAGTAGGTCTAGTTTGAAAAATAAATCTTGTATGTTATGTAAACAATCGGTTCAAATTAATTACACACAATAGCTGCCAACGGGAGGGTAATATTACCCCTCTGTCTGAAACTGTATGCAGTAATTGTGCCTCATTTGAAGTATAATAAAGTCATAATTCATGCATTATAGTGATTATTCAACCGTTTTATTGCATTTGCTGTTTGATTCTCGACTTCCCGTTGTTTTAGGAATCAGGTTAATTCTGGTCCCACCGTACTGTTCTGCATTATGTAAGAGGCAAGCAAGGCAGAAATGCTGTCCTCAGCATTTCTTGGTGCTGTTTTCGTGAGAGGTAATGTGCTTTCATGGCTTACCGACATAAATTCTGTGGTGGAATATTATTTTTTTAAATTTTCCTTGAATAGTATCATGAAAAACAGTATCATGGCTGAAGGGAGGTGAGGGTTGATCTGCTGTCTTCCAAAATAATGTACTAGTCAGGAACAAGCACTGGACAGGTTGCCTTTATACCCTATAAAGCTTCTTAACAAATGGACACTGGCTTCAGTGTAAAAGTCCTCCTTTGCTATCCTGGACTATAATAAATATCATCAGGCCTATAGCGCATATTAGCTTTACTCTAATGGGCAGTCTGGGCTTCATGTTTAGGTTTGGATTGGCCCAGATCCCAGGAAGTGTTGAGAATGATGAATCTTGTGTTTTTTTTTTTAATCTTTTTTTTTTCTGGTCTGAGAAAGTGACCTCATCTTCCAGCGCCCTGACAAGCTACAAAACTTGCCCAGGTCACATGGGGCCTGCTCCCAGACAACTTTGAGCCTCTCAGGAGCTGACTAGCGCCTGCTAACATTCTCTGCATTAAGCTGAGCGTGACTGAGTTTGTCAGAGTCCGGTAAGGACACAAATGTGCTCTATTAGCATTAGAAATACACTGTTAGAGCAGTTTTTACCCTGACGACTTAGTGAGCTCAGGACTCAGTGAGTTAGTGTGTGTGCTGCAGCCCCACTACTTACTAAAATAGACTATGACATGTTCATGTACGAAAATAAGATTTTAATTGTGACAGTGAAGGCTATGGACACAGATTTAGGGGAAAATGTGTTGAACAGATGATCAGGAAGGAAGCTGTTATTGTACATTTCTTTAAACAGCTCAAATAGCACGAAGGACATCTGTTTCAGATAGTTTCAGTAATTACAGTTAGGTAGGTGATTTCCCTTTTATGCTGTACGTGAAGAATATACAAAGCAAGGAAATGTCAAATCCAGTGTCAAAGCCTCATCAGAGGGAGAGAGACTAGGAGAGAGATAGAGGGAGAGGGAGAAGGAGGAAGGGGGAGAGAGAGATATTTTTTACTATTTTTGATGTTTCTTTATTGAAATGCTGATTTTTCCACAACTACCTTAAACCCTATCCTAGCCACCTATTCACAAGCCCACAAACCACTCCTACCCACCCCCCAAAAAACCAATGCAACACACAGAGAGGATGAGAGACACTGGGGAATCCATGCAAAGGATCTGGGATAGCCATGGCGGGTGTTGACTGAAGCCTTTACGTGTGTTTCTTCATTGTTTGACTGAAGGCAGGGCGGCCTTGCGGATCTGAAAGAAAGGATTACAGCTTCGTATCGGTGCTCTTTTACTCCCCAAGCCTGATTAGTGTGTGAATCACGGTGTGGGAAAGACACCGATGCTCTCCAGCCAAAACACATCAATAATTCAGAGCAAAGATAATGAGGAGGGAGAGGGAAAAAAAAAAAGATATGAGTGCACCAGGCCCGAGTCGGTTATGTATCTGAAATTTGTTAACTCTCTAGATGCTGGTGAAACAGCCTGACGGGCCAAAACGTACAGTCATACAAAAACACAGACTTGTGAGTATTTGTCAAAATGGCCATTGCAGTGATGGGCAGGGATTTTACTGGCATTTAAATTGTCAATAATATGAAGTTAAAATTGCACTGCGTTTTGTATTTAGCTGTTAAAAATTGCTGGCAAACTGTACAAATGGAAGGTAAGGATTTTGGATGTCCAGATCCCCCCCCAAATTCCATATCTGCATCTAGACTCCCCATACATGCATGTGCTCTCATTAATCTTATCTAGAAAAACCATGTACCAGCTACTCTAAATTTGGAGGGCGATGATGATCCAGCATTCATCATCATCATAATAATAATAATAATAAAAATGTTTCTGAAGCATGTTTGTAGAACCCCAGTGCCCCTGAAAAGAGGAATGTGTCTCAAACTCATAGAATGATGCGGTGTATTAATAATCTCTTCCCATTTCCCCTCTACTGAAATAAAGGAAGCAAGAGCTGCTGTCGGTCCAGTCACATCATTGGCAGGCGGACATTTTGGCTCTAAGCTAACAGCACATTGGAAGCCTCATTCTCAGCGATCAAGGTAATGTTTTACACATTATCCTATATTATATCAAAACTCTAGCTTTTTGAACAGAGTGCCATTTCCTGCTAAATTCTCTTGTGGGTTATTTGTGGAAGTGCCCGGCTACCCAAGTTTGGTGTCTCCCCTTGTCTCGTCCTGCCAGCAGTTACCGAACCCCTTGTGCAGAAATAATTTGTCCAATTTTATTACTCTGTTAGCTGCTTCAGTGATGTGGCCAATGTCCCAATGCACCCAGATAAGAGTCAGAGTCTGAGGCAGGGCTGGGTCCAAGGATGTCAGTACAGTGCAGGACACACACGGACACTACATTACATTACATTACATCAGTGGGCTTTCAGGTCCAGAGTGCCTGGCAATTTAAGACAGCTTAAGTGTGTTCGCCTTATTTACAGTATATAAACAACTGGGGCGGTCCTGGCAAAGAACATTGCCAGACCAGTGAGTCCACACACGCACACGCACACACACACACACACAAAACCACAAACAGACGCACAGACACACATACACACGTGCACACACACACACACACACACACAAACCTCAAATGCTGACCTCATTATGTGTGGGCTGTGTAAGGTAATTAGATTATGCATATTCCAGCTTTCCCAGAGGAAACTGAAGCAGATTCAGGGGGTGACTAAGCCAGTTCCACAGAACCACAATTAAAATCAGTACCGGATTCTGACCCTCGACTCGGACCCCCCCCCACTGCACAGAAAAACAACATGACATCTGCACTTTTTTCAAGGCCAGAATCCTTCAATATGCAGAGTTCTGTCTGCAAGTAAATTGATTTCTCTGGGACCAAATGTGTTTAACTGTCACCTTCATGAGAGTCTTAAGATTGTTTCAGTCTGTAACAGGATGTGCTCTTCGTGTTGATAGATTTTCTGGGTGTCAAATAATGTTTTGACAGCCACAACTTTCTTTCATGCCAGTGTTCTGAAGCTGGTGCAGTGTGCTAAACAGGCAAACTGAACGAAATGGCAGAGGGTTGCAAAAGTATTTTTTTATTATTCAGTTCTCAGTCTTCCCTAAATGAATATATTGACCGTTCCCCATGCATCCAATCTTGAGTATTGTCCTATGATACGATAATACATACCCAAAACCCGCTTTTAAAGTTACTGTTCACGCATTTCATTTCCAGTTTTGAACTTCCTGAGTTCTCTTAGTAATGGCACAGCACGGGCTGGTAAACAGAGCTGTCACTGCAGAGATCCGTAAACAAATTGGGAAGAAGAAGCACCCTGCTGATGTTCTACTGACTCTGAAACTGAAAAAGAAAAAAATGCAAAGAAACCCAGGAAGGCTCAGCTGCACTCTTTTAGATAAAGTTTTTTTTTTGGTTTCAACTTTTGCTCCAAAATAGTGAGTTAAAATGTAAGCATGGTCTTTAGCTCTTTAAAGTGTGAGATCACAAATATGATGTTTAGAATGTTAGAATGTTCTTAATAGAATTTACATTCTAATGCTGATGTAACAATCACTGCTGGTAACTGAAAGCAATGGAGTTCTAGAACCCTGGCTTAGAATGTTGAAAAGACATTCCAAAAAACCAGCAGTTCAAAGAGATAAACCCACATTGGAAACCCAGCCCCCCACAGTTAGATGCCAGGGTCCAGGTTATCTTATCCTTAACCCAGTAAACAGACTGAGGAGCCTGAACTGGTGTGGCTGTCCAAATCAGTTAGATAGAAAACCAAATGAATTACAAGAAGACAGATGTGTCCGTTGGTTGGGTGGACCGACAAAGGTGGATATGAGGTCTAAAATATGTACGTCGCTTTGCGAAAAGACAGAATAATTTAATGTAATACAAACATTAGGCCTAATGCTTGGCTTGTGATACTTCAAGGAAATTGATGTCCACCCAACTCTTTCCTGTAATAAAACACGACTTGTCCTATTTTATTGTACAGGTGATTATGGTTATGGTGTTTTCAGTTACAGACAATTATTTAAAAAATACTGCTCTTTCAGACTAATACCAAATATGGAACAAACGCTGCAGACGTGATGTAATAATATATGCCCCTGGGTTTACGAGTCATGTACTGTGGGGAGTACAAGGTTCCTGGTTTTATTAACCTGCTTCCTATGACATTTATTTTGGTGTGCTATGGTGAGTGGATTCTGTAAACGATACTTTTAATTTATGGTGTTTTGTCTGTCTCACAGGACACAAGTTATTGTTTTAAACTCAAAAGTTAGGTCTGACATAAATTGATTCCTAAAAACAATTTAGATATGTGCACCTTGTTTCCTTGAAAAATATATTTCCTCAAAGACCCACGGGTTTAAATTGTCTCCTTCATTGCGTGTAACCATTTCAAATGTGTACATTAGCCAGATGAAACCTACATCGTTCATATCAGCTGCAAACTCACGTTGTCTTCAGTAGGACGGTGTTTGCACCTATGGTAGATAATATGGTTTGGAGGCATAAGACACCAGCTTTGATTACAGAAGGGTGTTGGTGGCCATTTCTTTTTTTTAAATGGTACCATAGTTTCAATGGATAGAGAAGCTGGGCATTCATGTTTTACTGGTGTTTCTGAATATGTGTTCATTGCCTTAGTTTTCTGTTTAGTATTGTTGTTCAGGGGTTTTTGAATAATATTCTTGATGAAAATAGGCGGCTGTCGGTGTGCTTTGATTTGACTGATTGGGATAAACAGTAGCCACCCTAAATATTTGCTTGGCCTAAAATTCTCCATTGTTTCCAACGGTATATTTCCCATGGGTACAGTATCATGGCCTTACATGGCCTATTTCTGTAACTGATTTCTTCTTAAATATTTCAAAAATAAACAAGATCATTTCACCCAACTGAGCATTGGGTTACTGCAATAGATTGGTGGCCTGTCCAAGGTGTCTTCCTGCCTCTCACCCAATGCATGCTGGGATAGGCTGCAGCACCCAAACCCCATAATAATAATATGGAGTCATCTCTCATATGCATGTCTGACTAAGACACTAAACTTCACACAAAAAAGATGGAGCATTCAGCTGTAATGTGTTGAAAGGCACGCATCTATCCTTGATGGGTGCTTAGCATTTATGTGCTGAGTCAGTTTTGTTGTGTGTGTGTGTGTGCACGTGTGTATTCACCAATAGGCCATGTTCTCTTCCTGCAAAGCTATGTGAATTTTGCCTCAATCATTTATGATCATTTTTTTCAAAGTATGGCATGCATTCTCGTGGATCCACGGGAGTTGGCCAAACAGTCTGTTTTGCATTACAGAATGAATCCATGTTGTGAAGCGCAATGCATGATATTCATGGACACTGTGCACGTGCATCAGGGCCTCTGCAGGACACTTCCAGGAGTGTATTTCACTTATCTTTCTGGTTCAACTCCCACCTCTCCCTCTCTCTTTCACGCTCGCTCTCAGTCTCTCTCTCTCCTGCGTGCTCTCTCTCTCTCTCACGCTCGCTCTCTCTCTCTCTCGCTTCCTCTCGGTCTCTCTCTCCTGCGTGCTCTCTCTCTCTCTCTCTCTCTCACTCTCTCTCTTGCTTACGTTCTCTCGCTCTTTCTCCCTCTCTCATTTGTGATAGTTTCCTTTTGCACATTTATCTCTGTCGCACAAATCCTGTTGTTCAAGATTAACTGTGTAGGAGTCTGAGAACAAGTCACACAGAGCATCTTTCAGGCTACATTTTCACAACACTTTATTTGACATTTTTCAACAGCTGGGATGGACCATTTGTTGTAAAAGTTCTTTTTAATAGAGTTCTCAAGTTTCCCATGGCGGCATATTTAATTTAATAATTAATTTTTTTCCTCAAGGCCAGAGTGTGGGTCAGAACATTCATTTGCTATTGCCCGAGTCCCTTGTCTGTATGACATTAGGGTATCTTTTTTAAAATAAAGGTATCTTTATTAGCCATGAATATACATGTTATTACATATGTGAGCTGGAGAATGTTATTGAACCTACATTGGTGGTATAATTCAATAGAGATTTTATATCTACTTTGGCTAGTGAATAGGTGCGGCAGTGTAGTGTAATGGGTAAGGAACTGGTCTTGTAAAACTAGAGGTCACGGGTTTGATTCCTGGGTAGGACACTGCCATTGTACCCTTGAGCAAGGTGCTTAACCTGCATCGCTGCCATGTAAATGCTATGTAAAAGTTGTGTAAGTCTGAATAAGAGCGTCTGCTAAATGATGTAATGTAATGGAGATGTCATGGCATGTCCATCAAAGGTGTATCAGGCTAATTCAGAATGACTGCTTGTCCGTAGAGGCTTCAGGCCTGTTTACAGGCAGTCTGGTATATGGACTGGCCGCTGCTAAATTTAAGATGTGAAATACCTCATCGTGACTGAACCTAATTCTTGACAAGTTCAGAGGTCGTGACTATCAGTCTTAATTTGCTTGACTGGGGGTATTTTTAAACGCAACGGCCTCATCTGCACCTTCCAAAAAACGACACTGCGTTAGACCTCCAAGTGCGGTATCCGCAACTCAAAGCTGGAATTCACAGTAAAACACTGAAATGTGCTAACATTTAGCATTCCCAGAGGAAGCGCGGTACGTAGCGCTGGTTGGTTTGCATAATTATAAGGCCCACGGAAAACAACGCGTTTCTGAAATCGCTTCCAGATGAAACAACAAAAGTTTTATTAAATTGAACGTATAAAGGGGCAACAAATAATAATTTGCTGTTGGTGCCCAAGGTTTCAATTTTTTGTGATTGCAACAGTACATGAAATGCTGGAATGTCAAACATAATCATTGCTTTTTGCAAAACTTAGAGACAATAAAAAGGCAACTCTTGCAGAGATGATTTGATCTCTATTGGGGATCCTTTGTTTGTGCAGTTTAACATGTGGTAGAATGTAGATACTGTACAGTTGAGCAGAAACTTCCAACCCTGGAGACATGGTCTGCTAGTTTTCATTGTTACGGTTTTTTTTTTTTTTTTTAATTGACCATTGATTAAAGCAGTTTATTGCGCAGTTGCTGTTTCTAAGGTGAAAAAAAAAAATCCATCCACACCCTGCGTCTCTCCAGGACCAGGGCTGGGGAGCCCTGGCGTACAGTACACAGGAACTCATGCTCAGAGATTCCGAAATGTGGCAATCCAGCGTTCCAGAGTTTACTGGAGCTGAGGGGGGTAGTGAAACGCTGGGCTCAGTGGCGCCCCCTGTCTGATGCACAGGGCACTGCCGGAGTGTGTTTGAAGATGCACTGGGGACAGAAGCCGAGGCTTTTCTCCTTGTTCATTGGCCCCGAGCCAAAATCTGTGTGTACAGTCCTCTGGATGTGTTGATGAGAGAGGGGGGATTGCTTTCACGCCCGGGGGTACTGGAATGTCTGACGAGCGGGTGACAGTTTTCAACATGTCTGCCCCCAATACCCCCCCACCCCCCCCACCTGTGACATACCTGCCTGTTCCTCATCTACAGCGCACAGAGAGGGAGGGAGAGAGAGATTACCATGATGTCATTCTGAAAAATCCATACGTGTGTTTGTTGGCGTATGCGAGAGGCTAGGCAGGAAGGGAGCTTGACTTGTTTATGTTAATGTCTGTTGCAGATGTCCACCGTAAATGTCACAGATTCACAACAGCCCAAGCTGTCAGACGTGGCTGCGGGGGGCTCTAATTTAATGGCATTAGAGTGGTGTGCTTTTCTGACCTTCCATCTCAGTATCTTGGCTCGGTGTGCACCACCTTGACAAATGTTTGTTCATTTAAAGCAGGAAGTGGAAGAGGGAGAGAGGGAACGGGAGGGAGAGAGGGGAGACTGGCACTGCGGACAGCAAGATGGGTGTTGTAGGGGATCTCATTCGTTCCATTCGTTTCCCTGGCGTCCCAATCCCAGACCTCAATGTCTTAATAGGGGTGGGGGAACAACACAACCCCCCACCCCACCCCCTCCCCAAACTCAGCCACAGTACATTTGGGAGAGAGAAAGCCCTCGTGGTCTGGTCCTCCATCTTACTTTAACGGCTGTCTGCAGCCTGTATGTGTGTGCCTGCAATAAAAGCCAAACCCTAGCCATGACTGGCAAGCCTCTCTCCTTTATTACAGTATTACAGTTATTATGCACCCAGGACCGATTTCAATACTGGTTTAAACCGGTTCAGCCATCAAAAATGTAAAATGTGGATTTTATTTCATGGTATTTAATGCCTATGAATATCCCCTTTTCTTCTGAAACAGCTGGAGGGAACATTCCCATCAAATAATCCAATGAGAAAGAGCAAATACTTGTTCTGTTTTTTTTTTTTCACAAAAATAACGAACATTTAACATATATTTTATTCTCTTTATTTTTTTATAACAGCAAACGGCTTTTCAAATGACTAATTATGAAGCTAAAGCTGACTTGGCTAATTGAGTTGAATTTTTAACTTGGTTCTCTTTGCAAACGACTGTAATTATTTATTTGCATTTAAATGAGAGCCTGCATTTTTAAAAATCTGTGGTTGTCGTATAAACTGTTCCTCGTCAAATTTGACCACGTTGATCTGAACTTGTGAAGCCTGTGGCTGAAACGTGCTCTTTGCACACGAGCACCATTTCACCTCTGCTTCTCCCCCTCTCAGCCAAAAAATCCTGACAGGAAGCGGTAGCAACTTCCCAGCATCCCCCCCCCCCCATCACCACCATTTTGTGTGCAAAATGAGCCCCCCTTTGCGTCCCGCTCGCTGTCTGTTTTGCACATAATCATTCCTCCTCCGTGTCGACTCCTCCAGGATAATAGCCATTACACGCACGGAGGATGCCTGTCACCGCGGGATATGTGTGACTTTTTCCCACTATTTTTGCAAGGAGAGAGAGAGACACACACACACACACACACACACACACACACACACACACACACACACACACACACACACTAAACTTTGGCCCGTACAGTGCAGCAGCTGATTAGCACCTGGAACGGCTGTCTCCTTCGGAAAAACTTACGCGGGCTCTCTCTGGCCGTCCCGGAGCCCCCACCGAAACCGCAGCGCGCCCTTCCGCTGGGACTCGATAAAAGGGATCGCCGTGTTTGCGGAGCCAGAAACCCGTTAATGAACCCTCCTTCCCCCCCCTGGAGGAGTCTGCTCCCATTGGACGGCCAGCGATGGGGCTCGCGGGCCTGAAATGCACGACGATATAATCTTCAAAGGTTCGGCAAAGGTGGAGAATGAACATGCTACTCTTAAACCTCGCTACCCAAACACACACGCACACACACACACACACACACCACACACACACACATCCTCACAAAGCCTCACAAGGACTCGTTGCTTGCGTTGTTTTCTCGTCCAGGACGAGAGGTTTCTAACAAACCCCGCGATGCCACGGGGAAGAAGTTGAGAAACGGTTTTAATTTCATCGTGCTTACGCCATGCCTTCTCATTGTCTCCACATTAACTCGAACCAGGCTTAACTCTGTAGTGAGTGCCTGAAAGGCTTTAACTCTTTTGTTGGTTTAAGATCACACGTGATTGGAATGTTCTCAACTGAACATTCTAATGCTGATGTCACAATCACTGCTGGTGACTGAAAGCAGCGGAGTTCTAGAACACTCACTTAGAATTTTGTGGGGAAAAAAACATTCCAAAGAATTCCAAAAAAACCTACGCTTCAAAGAGATTAGTGGTCTGCTGGTGGCCCTCTGTGCGAGGGCTCTGACTTGAAATTTTGAAAAGACGTTCCAAAAAAACCTGCTCTTCCAAGGGCTGAAGAAACACGAGTAACCTGCTCTGTTCAGGGCTTTGCAGGTTTGTCCTTAACTGTGCCCTCCTCCTACATGCTCTTCTGCAAGGATATAGGCCGTTTAAATTTGTTGAGGTTGAACTTAAAAGAGCATGTGGAGAGAGCTGGTGAGCAGGGAGAACACATGACCCCGGCAGAGGCATCCCACATTAATCCAGAATTAAGAAAACCTCCCAGATCAAAAGGACAGATTTAAAAAAATACATCGGCCGTCGTTAAAAAGAGGTCACGGCACCCCTCCGGGGGATTCTTCAGTGCGGACATCACGGCCCACGCCCGCTCGGCTGATTTAGGGTTTGTTCTTTATTAAGTATAGGCTCCTGCGGCGAACATTTTGTCTGACTGCAACGCAAAGAAACCTGCTGCACTCAAAAGACATTTTTTGTGAGATTTTCAGCATTTGTATTTCTCTAAGTATTTCTTTAATATACAAGACACATTGAGACATATAGATGTATTCAGTTCACACCAATGTACAGTAGTAAGTTCATACCAGTGTACAGTAGGTGATGGTTTGGGCTTGTAGTTTGCTGAACTGTTTTGAGTACCCACCTCTGCACTGTCTCTGTCAGACAAATAAATCCATCATAAAAGAGTCTGAAATGAACAGGTAGATGTGTGTTACCCGTCTTTCTTTTTTTGTGGAGTTCTACACACGCGTCTACCCGTTCCTCTTGGTCTCTTTCAGGGGTTGAATTCTATTTGTTTGACACACAGAAATGGCAAAATGGAGGGTGGAAGCTAGGCGGTATTTTAATGGTTCTCTGCAGCACGGGGGGGAAAACTGGAAAGATAAATACACTCCACAGATAAGCTCAGCGTGCTCTCGTTTGTACTCTCTCCTTTTCGTTTGTTTCCATGGTAATTGACGGGAGTGTGGCCCCAAAGGACAGATGACTGGGAGTCTTTTCATCTCCGGGTTTGTTTGTCTGCTCTTGGGCTCAGTTCGGATGCTTTGTATTTTCATTGTGTCAGTCAACGTTATCTTCTTTAACTATGAATAGAATTACCTGGACTGGGTTTGTGAAGGCAAAAAAAAAAAAAAACACTTCAAGACTACAGGCCTACACTGAAAAAAAGTATTAATTGGATGAAATGTAAAATTTAACTTCAGTTTTGTTGCACCTGTTTTTTTGTTTTTTTTCATTGAAATGAATCAAAAAAAAAAATGTATTTGAGAACCTAAAAAAATACAGGTGTAACAAACTGAACAAAAAATGTTAGGTTTATCCAATGAAACATTTTGCCTTCATAACCACACGCAAAAATATTTGTCCGGTTAATTATGGTCACCGCCGGGCTCTAAAAACCATATTTGGCCGAGATAAAAATCAACTTACATTTACTGTTGAGTCACAGTTGCGAAGAAATGTTGATTTGCATCTCGGCCATACGGTCTTCAAGGAAAGTGATTAGTAGGGGGCAGGGGGAAGGCCATTTCTGAGGAAAAGGGGAAGGCTGTTTCTGAGGAAAAGCAACAAACAACGCCGTCTGAGAACTGATGGGTTGTGAAGGGGAAGAGAAGATTAAGCGATTAAGGGGACCATGGCAACGCGTAAAACCCAGATGTGCGACCTCATGCAAGGTCACTCTAACTCTTCACCCATGAGAAAAAATAATAAGAACTGTTTACTAATAACTGACAACAAATAAGGACCCCCATTTCCAGGGAAGTCAGTTTTCCCGTGATGCTTTGAAGCGAAGAGTTCGATCCAGAGTGAACACCGCTACAAAACACGTGCTACACGTTGGATAACCGTTGTTAGGTTCTGATTGACAGGCAGACGTTAATCCCTTTGAGAAACGGGGAATGTCACATTCACCAAAACCCCGGGAGCTCCTCCTAGCCATTAATGCTAACGAACCGTATTTCACTTGAGCGCCGTTCCATCATCCCCGCCGCAAAGACCTCCACGTGGAAGAGTTCCACGAGGGAGACGGGGAAAAAAGACGTGTTTACCGCGAAGCTCGGTTATTTTTCACAGCTGTCTCGACGGAGAACCGGTCCCACGGCACGCATCACATCTCAGCGGGAGCGTGGATTGGACGGACTGTAGCTGTAGGGTGGGGCAGTGATTGGTCGTTAAGTCATAGTTGGCTGTGGTCACTTTTTAAAGTGACCCAGATCAATTGGATCTAAGTATTGGTTAACTCCTCCTGAAGTTTGTCTTGTGGCAAGTAACATTTTTAAAAATGTGTTTATTTGTGCACAAAAAACCTATAAATACACAGAGATGCACTCCCATACACACACACACAGAAGGGAAAATGCTCACGGCGTTGGGGCATAGCAGATTGATGTGCAGACGTGTATTACAGTTTTGCAGCCCGGAGCCCCTTGTAGGTGGCTGACCTGGGCCTCCAGGTATCCAAACAGAGCACTGCGGCTATCCGCTTTCCTAGCCAGAGTAGCAGATCGGATCGGCGCGTAAAAAAAAAGGCATTCTGGGAATCTGGGCTTGAAGAGTCCCCCATCGTTTCTGTCAGTCAACACGCCCCGACAGTCGGTAACGAAATCGGTCGGCTTACCCTCCGGCACGAACATTTCATCTTTAAGCACACCTTGCGGAGTGGAAAATATGTAGAAAAGTTAAAATCCTTGTCGTTTTTTTTTTTCTTTCCAGAAATACATAAATAACCGCAATCCTTCTGGCTGGGTTTGCAGGGGGGGGCAAGTCAACTCTTGACAGTTAGTCATACTTCTACTGTCAGTTTGAAAAGGGGTGGGGTGCGGGGGAGCGGCACCCTTCCAAACATGAAAATAACAGTTCCTGGGCCTTGCATTTATGAAGCATCTCAGAATGGGAGTTTTAATCCAGGATCTGTTTTGTGTTTTAGCTCATATTATTGTTATAAAGTATATATACTTATTTAGCGCAGTTCTATCCAAACCTTAGCTGAGAAGCATGCCTTTTCCCCCAGTGCTTTTTGAACTGTGACTTCATGTCTACTTGTAACGCTATCTGCTTTCTGCATGCTGAAAAAAAATTACAATCGTAGACACACTGTCAGCTCTTCTGAAATTAAAATGGAAGAGTCCCACCATTTGTTGAAACCTTTAAAATGTAATCCTCTCTCAACTACGCACCTGGAGGCGTAACGCTCTTTCATCCTGCTCTGGCGGGGTCTGCTGGAGGACTGAGATGAGGACTACCGTGCTGAGGAAATGCGCTGGAGGATTACAGAAGGGGGCTCCAGAAACGTGCCTGTCTAAACTCTGAGCCGTAGGAGCAGGGATAGCTTTCACCCCACCGGGCTAATTTGCAGGAGCAGCGTGTAGCCGCGGGGCTAGCCGAAGTGTTTTCGGTAGAAGCTTGTCGGTGAGACTGTGGTGATATGTGCCCCCAGTGCAAAGGGTTCTAGAGCCAGGATAATACAAAGTCCTGAACTCGTACTGCAGGCTCTGTGCAGATATCACTGGGCTCCAGAGATTTAAGGCTTGTTTTTATCCGACTCATTACATTACATTACATTACATTACAGGAATTTAGCAGACGCTCTTATCCAGAGCGACTTACACAACTTTTACTTAGCACTTTACATTGTATCCATTTATACAGCTGGATATATATACTGAAGCAATGCAGGTTAAGTACCTTGCTCAAGGGTACAACGGCAGTGTCCTTACCTGGGATTCGAACCTACGACCTTTCGGTTACAAGCGCAGTTCCTTACCCACTGTGCCACACTCCGTCCCCGACTCAACATCTGTGGGGCTTTTGCAATATTGGTGCCTGGACGGCAGTGTACTATCGACTCTGAGGGAGGTCTTTTAACTATAATGGAGTGCATATTGCCCCTTTTAACCAAATGATGTTAGAGTTAAGACAATAACGAGTTGTGAGCTGATCTGCAGGCCTGTTGGGGTGTTGGCGTTGGCTGTACTGGTCTGTCATGGTGTTGGTATTGGTGTTGGTTGTATGGCTGGTCTGTCATGGCGTTGGGGTGTTGGCGTTGGCTGTACTGTGGGGCTGTCATAGTGTTGGAGTTGGCTGTTCTGCTGGTGTTGGTGTTTGCGGTACTCTGGACATTTTCCTCAGGACAGGAAATCAGGTCAGCTGGTCCCCAGTGGCACAGATGCTGCAGCCCTCCTTCCACAGCCGCCAGTTTCTAGAGCCTGGCGATTTGGCGGTACCACACCGCAGCTGTCTGTGGTGATGCTGTACGGAGGCGTCTGCTTCCAGATGACACTGACAGGAGCGTGAGCAGAGCAGCAGCTGTAACTGCGGCTCGATAACGAATCAGCGACTGAGTTCAGCTCGTAGGCCTCCTGTCATCGCTGAATACACATGGCAATTTTATTTTGTATCATTTTATTGCTATCCTGGCTTCTGAGCGCAGTTCTTTTCTGCTGTACAGTAGCTAAGCTGAAGCAGGCCTACCTCTTTTTTTGTCCAATCAGTATTTGCTTCAGGACCATGTGGTGCATCGCCCCATGACTACACCTAATGTTGTGGAAACTTGTTTTTCAGTTCTAGTCCCAGAGACCTATAAGTACATGGTCAATTCTCAATCCCTTCCCAGTATTCACAGACCAGGCTGAACAGCAAGAATTTAGTGGCTCTTGTTGATGGAAAGAACTCATATAATGGCAAGACTAAAGGTCAAAAACTGGCAAATAAAACTTCAACACACCTGGTGACAACTGGAGCAAGCGATTGTAAATCATTCAATTTGCGTACATCTGGTTTCAGAAAATCTCTCTGTCTTATGGGTTATTGACCCGAATACAGCCCAATATGTACGGATTGTGTAACCGTGTAACTGTCTTGCTCATGCCTAACCAATTCACTCATATAGATAAAATGGATATGGATAAAATAAAATGGAAGTAGATATGTCTTTGAGTGTGTGTACTGCACAATTAAGATATCGGCCGCTGTGTGGTGAGAATGTAACCTCTCTGGGTGATTAACGTTGGGGGTTGCTGAAGGAAAGTGGTCTGTCAAAATAAAATGGGCAACTGCTGAATGTTTTTGGTGCTCGGAACTGCTAGCGTACAACATTTCAAGGGCCAGGTTGATTGAATTTGTGGATTTCCATGACAACTTTCTGGGGGGCAGTGATTGCTTCCCGCATAACCGGAGAAAGATGTGAAGTCAGAGTCGTTGGGGGGGGTCTTGCTAATTCCGCTGGCATGGAGCTGCCTGGCTTTCATGTTGGAGGAGAGAGGTGGGGGGGGGCACTTGTTTGGTTTGGGGGGGTTAAGGAGAGCAGAGGCCTGGAACTGTGGAAGCAGAGCTTTTGCAGGCCCGCTGTCATGGAACCTCACCATTCTCCTGGTGTTCCAGTAGCCCAGCTGTCATAGAACCCCACCATTCTCCAGTGGCATGTCATCTAACAGCCTCAGACAAGCTGTAGATATTGCTGGTGTCGATGTTGGTCAGAGGTTTGTGTGTGTGTGTTTGTGTGTGTTTGGAGGAAGGGGGTAATTTAGGCCTTTTTTTTTTTCAAAAATGGAACAGTAACAAAAAAAACCTGGTTTATTTTAATTAAAAACAGTCTTATTCCTGGCAGTGGGTGAGGTACTGATAAGTTTGAGCGCTTGGCGGAGGCTGTGGGAATGCGATTTGCTCATCAGCGCTGTGCGGCCGCTTCCTTATCCAAACCCGCCTAAAACAGCTGCCTTTACCGCCAGAGCCGCTCGGGGTCACGCGTGTCGTTCCGGGGGGTGCTGGAGGGCACAGCAGCGGAGCTGAACCTGCAACATCTGATCGTAAATCCTCAGTCCTAATCACCAGCCCTTGCCTGACGCCTCAGTTCTGGACATCTGCTGATTTAGAGGAAGGTTTCGGGAGGGGGGGGGAGGGGCATTCCCAGTTCGACCAGAAGATACGACTACCTTGTTGGAATGTGTCTATTTAATGTTTAATCAAAATAATTCTAAATTATTTGCTCAGAGTTAATGCTGACGCTGCTTCTCCTAGGAAGGGTGTAGGCCACAGGCAGCTTGTGTGAAAAGGTTTAAGCCACTGTTGAGTGCTCGATGCATTTTGTTTTTGTCCTCAAACTCTGACGAAAGCACAAATTTTTACGTTTTATTAACGAAGGTCCCTTCGATTGCAAGCGGCGCCCACTGACCCTTTCCCAAATCCAGGTCATCCTCAGTGCTCAGACACTCAGCCACTGTCTCTCACTCTCCTGGCGCTGTTTCAGACGGAGGCGAAGAAGGAGCGCTATAAATCAACGGACGAACAGATGACTGGACGACCTCTGACCCCTGCGCATGACACATAAGTGCGGCCGGGTGTTTATGGCCAATCCGTGACCACCCCGCTGCAGTGACAGCCATGCTCGGCCTATCAAAGGCCTGCGTTGAGCTGGTTTACAGCAGGCAGCGGTTCTCGTGGCGGCCCGCTGATTATAATAACCGTTTCCTGTTACCGCGGGGGAATTGATCCAACACAGTGGCTGGAATAACCCGCCGTACGGCTCGCTAGCGTAAAGTCAACACTCGCTAACTCTTGGCAGCTGAGAGATTTAAATGAGTCCAAACAAAATGGCCGTCTTGTAATGTTAAGGTTTTTTTTTTTTTTAAAAGGGGATTAACACCTTCTAAGTCTTCCATTGTAGACTAAAGACTGAAACCGCATTGGCCCAGAACTTATTCGACCACACAATCAGGAGAGACACAAGTTCGTCTCTCCTGATTCTATTTTTATTTTCTTGTTTATTTCAGAAACTTTTTTTTTTTTTCGTTGTTGTTGCGCTCGCCCTTGCCAGTTCTACCCTGTTCCCAGCAGATTACCGTTTCAGACATTCTTCAGCATCGTGAGGCCTCAGTGAGTTCTGCGTTGGTGTCTCTGGTTTCTCTTTAATTAGGTTTCGTGAAATGTTTACTCATGAGAGGGCCCACTGGAATCACCGCTCGGTCGAGGCCATCTTGGCTCGATATCCTCGCGTACGCGTTACCCAAACAGGGAGTAAATCATTCCAGGGCAGTGATGTAGTGTAACCGTTAGGAAACTGGACTTGCAACAGAAAGGTTTTGGGTTTTGATTCTCCGCCAGGTTGCTGTCATTGTTCCCTTGAACTGAGAACTAAAAACAAACCGTTCCAGTAAAATATCCAGCTTTAAAATACCCACCTGTGTACAGTAAGTTACTCTTTGAATAAGAAAATTCTCATGCCAAAAATGCAATGCAAATGTTGAACGCTGAATTATCTGCAATCGCGAAAGAGAAACGTGTGATTTCAAAGTTTTGGGGCGAAGTTGTATTTATTTTTATAAAATGCAAGTGGGCATGTCAGGAAACAAAGAGACCTGCCAAACTGGCAAGCAAGGGGGGTAAACCCCAAAATGCCGTCAGTGATTTTCCATCCATACAAATGGATAGGTACAGATAAAGACAATAGGCTACTGAAAGGGGTACTATCATTAAAAAAGTTAAGAAATGAGACCCGTTGTGGAATTACGGCGTAGATTCATAACATGGAGGACGCACTTGCGTAATGGAGGCTTTTCTCACAGAATGAGCGTTTGGGGCTGGATTTTGTCAGACCTTAACCGTTTGCTTTCACGCGGCTGAAGGGATCGTTTCTGACAGGAGCGATGACGTCGTGCGCTCCTGGAGGGCCGCGATTTCAAACGCACCTCAGGAGCCCGTTCTCCCAAAAACCGCTCAAGTGACTTCTCACTCGCCCCCACGCCAAGTCCTGCTGCTTCACTTATAAAATCAAATGTTCCTATATGCAGGACTGGGGGGGGGGGGGGGAACGATTTCAGGGGCCCAAGAGAGGACAGCGATATTTCCAAGATCTGTGTGTGCCTTTTTTTCCTATTAAAGAACCCCTGTCCCCCCAACCCCCAGAAGGGCAGGGGTCAGGCCTACCTATACGCACAGAAGAAAGAAGATGTGTAGGTGTGAGAGAGGAGACAGTCTGCTGTGCAGAATGTGTGAATCTTGGCCGCAGTAAGTGCTTGAGTTTTGTTGCACTACGCGCACGTGAAGTGGCTGCGTCTTGTGGACCTTGCGGACGTGTAGCGTTGATTTTTGAGGACGTGCACAAAGAAAGCTCTGAATGACCGCAGGATACGCATGACCGCCATCTTGCGTACGTGCTCGGGTGATTTTAAATCAAGAACGATTACCAGCATAAGCCAGTGTTTGCAATGCCAACCTTTGCATGGAGCTGGCCAGTGTTTTCGTCAGTCACACGTCTCTCCCGTCTTAGCAGAGAAGGACCCCCCCGTGTGCCTCATGGCAGAGATGTGCGTGTGAGGTAAACGCTGCATGCGTCGCGTTAGGGCACAGTAAATCCACGGCGATTCCATCGCAGTGTCGAAACGTCCTGGAAGGTCTCCCGTTCGTAAACGAGCTCCTCTTTAGGGGGGGGGGGGCTTTGCGGTGGATGCAAAGCCACAGTGTCACGAGAGGGAAACATTGGAGGGAAGCATTGCTCTAATTAAGGAATCTGTTTCCCATAAGCCTTTGTTCCCCTGGATTTATGGCAATAATGATTTGGATGCTGCATTGTCTTGAGCTAAAAGGGCTTGCTGCAAATTGTAGCAAAGGTCACGGAGCGTCAAAAAATAAAGATTCCAAACGGCCTGTAGAAAAATGGGTCCAAAATTGAAACAAGGGTTCTAAGATCACAAACAAGAAAAGCTTAGGTAGATTTTGATCCAGTCAATGACATAATACTCACTTGGCCTTCCTGCAGCTCCTGATTCCAGAATTCAATCAACACAGCTGGTTCCTTTGTCGGGTCGATTGTGGTCATTGCCTGCCAAAATGTGTCCATTTGGGAAACAAAATGGACGCTCGGAATGTATTAGTAAATGAAAGGAGAGGGCAGTTGGTGATTTAAACATGGCAGTTGTACACAGCTGAGAGGGCCAATGGGCACGTCACAGTCACGCGTGACCAATTAGAAAGGGCAGCTCAGTTGAGTCAATGGTGAGTAATTCTATTAGGAAATAATGGCCAGCCTATATTCACAATTTTTTTTCTGAATAAAACTTTCTGATGTTTTAAACCCTGGTGCCAGGGAGGGTATTGCGTTGCACAAGACTGGCACACAGTGAGTGTTTTCACTGATCTGCTCCTGCTGTGCAGATCAGCTATTTCTCTCAAATCTTTGCCCTGTTTGGTCTTTGGTGAATCAATAGAGGGACTTGAATAGAATCGGACTTGAGCCATTCCCTCTTAACCAGTGGAAAAACTATTCTTCCCTGTCAGGGCGGTACAAAAACAGAACTATTGTAAGTTATTTGAGGGGTGAAAGAATGCAATAACAATTGCATCATAGACGATGTGGAATATTACATTTTTGCGTTTTGGAAGTCGTTGAATTCTGACTGGCCACATTGTACCGGTCTCGTCACCTTATGTTCATATAAAAATTTTAAAAAAGCTAACAAGCATAAAACTAAATACGCAGAACACTGTTTACAAAAGGAGGGAATGGATTGAGCCTTCATGCGTTGCTGTGGCAACATCACCAAAATTCTTTAGAATCATCTGGCAATCCGATCAGTATCCTTAACGGTGAGAATTCTGTCTGTCTACCGTTGAACCCAAAACGGTACAATTTATCAAATCTTCTGAAGTACAGCATTGTGATGATTGATGTCCTGTAATGCAGTGCCAGATACTCCGTTTACCGGTAAAAGTATTTATGAGACACAGAGCACAGGAAGAACATAAGAGTTGAGTATCTTGAGAGTCTACAGCATGTGTCTTTGCTTTGTCAGGTGATGATGTAATATCCTGTCTCTGGGAGAAAACAGTGATTTCCCCCCAAGGGAACCTTTGCTCTCCACAAGAAAAGAAAGTGTCACACTGTCTCCTCCCCTTTGTACTCGACCGGTAAAACTCCAGGATCATCCTGGAGCAGGTCATTACTGCAGATGATACACGCAGGAGCAATTATGGGCCTTTTTTACAGCAGTGAAAGTTCAGACTTGCTTAAGCTTCTCCATCCCCTCAGGTGTAGATGTTGTCTTCTGAAGAAACATTGTATCGCACAAAAACTGTTTCATAGTTCCTGTCCCAGGAGTTTTGCCTTGCCAATGTCACCCTAGGGCATGTTTTTGGGGGGTTCTGGCTTGGACCTCCGTAAAGCTGCTTTGTCACAGTCCCGTTTGCACACACACACAAAAATAGCGCCAAACAAATAAATTTGAATGGAATTGATTTTAAAACCTCTAGTGAGTTTTTACCCCTTGATGTGATCATTTTTTTCTGTGCACAAGCCAAAAGCTCCCCACAGTGCACAGCCTACAAACAATCAAATTTAATATTCATACAGTTATTATTTATTATTTTGGGTTGAATAGATTTTGATGGATGCCTCGTTAATGTTTGATACTAAATGTAAAATTTTTTGCCAAGAATATTTTCTTCCCTGTGTCATGTGTACAAATAAGGATTTAATTTGCACTGCCTAAATCAAATTATGTGTGATGTGAGTTGTTGCTATTTACTCCAGCAAAAGAGCTTGCACTGGAGGTGGATTGGAGGGGGGAGATATTTGGCACCCCATTGGCCCCCTGGTGCACATTGGGACATGGTCTTTCAACCAATCGGATCGTCCAAACAAATCCCTCCCTCCTCGGGTCTGATCCCAGACCGTGGGGTCTCATTGGAATGCTGTGCAAACATTACATCACAGCCACGTAGGAGATGCTCCTGTCCTGAGCGAAGTACAGTAGGGGAGCAATCAGTGTATCTCTCAGGAATACAAAAATACACCAAGAAGGTGCAGCATTAATTATCAATAAGTGAAATGCTAACCTAATTAATAATATATTAGTGTAATGCTAACCGAACAAACAACAATTTGTATTGTAACTAAAAGAAAGTACCAATAGGCAGAAAAATACGTCTTTATGACAGCAACCCGGCTCATTCCCTTTTGGTCTCCAAAATGCAACCCTCCGTCAATCCTGCGAACTCAGCGAAAACCGCCGCCCACTAAGAATGATTCTTCCACTCTTCCTCCGCTTTTCTCTCTCGCGCTCTGTTGTTCCCGTTAACCTCCCGGTCCCACGCCCTCTGAGAAACAGATCTACCACCCTCTCTCTGAAGGAGCGGTTCTGAGTCTTGAGTCCAGGAAAAATTTAATTTCACAATAAAACCGCAATAAAGCCCCTTGTGCCGCCCGTGTGGCCAGAGGCAGCTAGCCACGAAGAGGCCTGTGGGCCCGTGTTTGTGTTACTGGCCGCGTAGCCGCGGGCCGGAGAGTGAGGATTATTATTTTACCGTCATTTTGGACGGTAAGGTGAGATGTCTGCTGCATGTGGAGAGAAGGTGCTGGGGGGGGGCATATCATATTCACCAGAATCGTGCCCCCCCCCCCCCCGAATTTCAGTGTCACTTTTTAAAAAGTCAGTGATTGAGCAGTTTTAGAACACTGTGGATATTTTTTTTAACGAGAAACGTCAATGAAATGGATTAGTTTTGGAAGGGTATTTAGGAAAGAAGGAAACATACCAGTGAGGGACAGAGCGAGAGAGAGAGAGAGGGAGGGGGGGAGAACCTCAGATTTGAGTGGTGACATCATCAGGGACCCCCAAACTCCTGCTGAGGGTTAAATGGTGAATTGTACATCAGCTTTTTACCAGATGGTCTTTATACACATTGCTTATATAAGACTGTGCAGGTTGGCTAGAAGTCGGCCACCCCCCCCCCCCACCCCGCCCTCCCAAAAAATAAAAGTGTTGATAATTTGATACAAAAACATGGGCCTCCGTGTAGGGATGTATTTCCAGCCCTTTCCTACATTCTTTTATTATATTGCTCATTTTGACAAATTCGGGAATCAAGGCCACGATGCTCATCAGCAGTAACGACGGCTACGGATGGTTATCAACAGTACACATGGGAAAAACGTTCAAGCGTTAGCTAAACTCTGATAGAGTGCGTTTCATGTTGATAGAATACATCCCGTTAGGATTCATTAACTGTTTTGGGAGCTAATTTAATGCTAATTTTTACTGTCGATATGGATGTCTGAGTTGTCACGCAGAAATAGGGACAGTGACACATCATGTATTCCTCCCAGATTATTAAGGGAATAAGCAGACCTGTAGGCCTGGCTCGTGTCTGGGCTAAATTGATTTTTTTCCTGCTTGTGTGCTGGTTTCTTCTCCTCCGTCTGGGGACTGACGTAAATTCCATGAAGGCTTTAAAAACTTCATTACGGTGCCAGAAGAGCAACACCGGGGGGATCTCCTCCAGAAAATAAGTGTAACAATAAAAATGGAAAGCACAGGAAAAACACCTATGAATCACAAAAAAGTACAACTGACACATGATTGCATCCAATGAGACAGACTACGGAAAAAAAAATATAGAAATAAATAAAAATTCTCCCGTAACTGCCTGTGATTTACAAGGCTTTAACCTCCGGAGATAAGATGTGCTTTCTTTTATATCTGGTTTGTCTCAGAGTGAGAGACGGCCTGTTCCGTTTTAAGCCTAGCGCACGTTACGGTCTCGTGCTAAACGCTAGCTGGCGAGCGAAGCTAATGCGCGCGGTCCATAACAGAGAGACACGCCAGAACAAACACGGGTAGATTCATGGGGGTTATGCCAGTAAACCGAACCCAGATAACTTTTAAAAATGTCCCTGAATCTCCCTGTTTGCTACTATTTCTATACTGCATAGCCTGAAGCATTGAATCATGGTCATTTTACCATTTTTCTGCTTGAATTATTAGAAAACAGAGCAATAACCTTTTCCCATAATGTTTGTTACTTTTAAGGACATGTGAAAGGTTGTTGAAAATTTCTTGGCTCCATGAAAACATAGGCCACACATGCAGATTACAACTCTCGATGCATGATGTCCACCAGAGTGAACCGGTTTTTCAGACACAGTATAAGAACTAAAGGCATTTATTGTTTAAAACATGAGCTATAGTGGTCCTCGTATCTTAATGAACAAAAATACATTTAGCCTGCTCTGTTCTATAGGAATAGAAGGAACAGTTATACCTGAGGGACATTTCCACCTCCACCCACCATTTTGACCTTGAACGTATCTTCGAAACTTAGAAAAGCCAATCACACGTACCAATGTGGAGCGTATCAAGATTTCGGCAGAGGTCCAAAGAATCTGCCGTCAAGCAGATTGGAGATCAGAAATGTTTCTGGTAGAAATATACTTTGAATGCCCTGTCCACTGTAGTGGACACCATGCCTGAAACTAATAAAAGTAATGTAGTGTGGAGTGAGAGGGTCCTTCGCTGGTGTTTTACTGGTTTTCTCTTGTGTGGCGACCCAGGAACCCCCCCCCCCCACCCTGATTTCTGTCACTGGTTCCCAAGTCGGGGGTCATGGGAGGGGTTGAGATGGGTCTCCAGATGACTCATCGGATCATGGGAAAAAAAGATTAATATCAATCACACGTTTTCCACTGACGGTCTGATAAGACACTGCTGTTGCTGCACGTGCTGCAGTAAACATCCTGATGACATTTCAGTATGGCCCCTTTTTTTATCGAGGGGTGGGGGTGGGGTGTCACAGTAAATGTTTGGTAACTGCTGGTCTTTTTGTCACCGACGCAGTCTTACTTACTGTGCTGAGAGGACAGAGAAACCATGCGTGTGGGGTGTAGGGGTTAAAGAAACCTACTCTCCCACATGCTGTTTTTTTTGGTATATTAAATTTTTTTTAAATGCCGTGATTCAACCACAATCGTCTGGCCAAGCGGTGTGGAGGAGTGGCGGGGGCGGGGGCGGGGGGGGGGAGGTGTGGTGCTCTATTGTTTCACGGGTATCCTGGTCCACAGCTGGGTCAGTGTTTAAAACAAAAAAAAAAAAAATAGATAAAAGAAAGAAAATAGAAATAACAGAAAGTGAACGTTCTCTCTCTCCTGGTCCTAGGAGAGTGACTTCCTCACTATCCCCCCACGTCACTGGAATGGGGGGGCAAGGGGGGGGGGGGGTGTTGGCGGGCGGTGGGGCAGGGACAGGATGGGAGGGGGGGGAAGGGCCTGCAGGTGGGCTTCCACAGAACCCTGCCAACCTGCTTTAAGGGGTCGCTTTCCATGAACGGGGAGACTTCATTTCGGTCACTTGCCAGTCAAAACAGTGTTCGGTCTGGGATGGCGGGGCGCTCGGATAGCCTGTGGCGGTAATGACACAGATCGCCTCAGGAGCGGGACCGCTACGGTCCGTCCGCCAGCACTGATTTAGCGAGTAAACGTTACAGAGAACGGCGCGTTGGCTGCGCCAGCCTCCTGTAAGAACAATCGTCTGGCGAGGGCGTCCGGTGGAAGCGTTTGGCCTCGACGCGGCGCGTGCTTTAACCGGCTGACGCGGCCGCGGTCGTTCGCGGCGTAGAAGACGAGCGAGGCCGTGGGAGATCTCGCTTTTCGTCGCGCCGCCGCGACGACGGCTGATCGCCGGCCTCGATGACGGCACAGGAAGTTCTTGCGCTTCCTTGCTGGCCGTACGCAACATCCGCCACGCTCTCAGCCTCCTGCTCGGTTTGTGAAAAGAGAGAGTTTGCAAACACAAATGGACTCGACTGCTGAAGAACAACATTCTTTTTTTCCTGCCGTCCTTTGCCTAAGTGGTGTTGCTTTGGCGTGAAATTTGCGCTATAAATCTCATTACCACATTTGGCTGCAGTAACATAACCAAAATAACAAGGCACAGCTGGATTTTAATTGGTTTCATTTTTTTTTGTTTTTTTTTTTGCGCCCATAAAAGGCATTAGCCTCATATAATAGAAATGAAGTCCTTTATAGAGACAGGCAGGCATTGCAGCCTAAAGCTGTTAAGACCCATTTCTCTCTAACACATAAACAACTTTTTTTCCTGGCCGTGTTTTCAATACCCGGTTCCCCTTGTGGACACGCATGAATGAATTCCTCATTTTAAAAGGCACGGGGGTGGGGTGGGGGTGGGGGGGGGGGGGCGGTACCAGCAGAGCTTTAGGACTGATGGGCGTAGAGTAATACCAGGGAGGGAGGGGTACGCAGACTGCAGGAGTGTGTATCTCAAATAACCGTCAGCATCATCGCCTTCAAAACAAAAAAAAAAAAAACATTAGTAAAAATGACGAGGAAGTCTATGGGGAGGGGGATCAGTAGAGGAAGTTTAGGTCTGATACCCGGCCCCTGCATCCCCCCCCCCCATCCTCCCCACCAACACAGTGGACCCGCAGCGCCCCCCCCGGGATCCTCTCTGTGGCAGAACGGATGTGTTTAGCGTGGAATGCGTCGGGGGGGGGGGGGGGGGGGATTCGAGCGGTGTGAAATAAGACCAGCACTGCTCAGTGCGAAGGCCTGGTCAGGACCAGCTGTCAGAGACCCGTCATCGCGTTAGACGGCGAGGGTTAGACACGGCGTAGAACACGGGCACGCCGGCCGTATGGTCTCCATGACAAGCTCGAATAACACGTATAAGCTCCACCCCCTGACCCCCCCCCACCCCCACGTACCCACCCACTATCATAATTAAGAGATGACATCACCCACGTGTCTCAGGGTCTGCTTATCCAATCAGAGACGCAGAGACCAGGCACGCCTCGGGGAGCTGAACTGGGGGAAAGCTGAATAGGTTTGGAGCATGTTTTTTTGGGGTGCGTGTGTGTGTGTGGGGAGGGGGGGGGAAAGGGGGTGGAGCTCTGAATTGATGCGCTGGCCAATGACGGTTTGTCTTATATTTTCAGTTATTTTAGAGGCAAGCACGGCGCTGGGGGGGGGGACCGCGAGCTCCGCCCCTCAGTCAGGTACACAGCTGCAGTCACTCAGTCAGTCTGGGAGAGCCCAGCTCTGCTGTGGGCCTGCCTCCCTGCCCAACCAGGGGCTCTGGGATAGGAGGGAAATGAAGGTAGTCATGCACCGCACTCCCCTCTCTCCCTTTCTCTCCCTCTCTCCCTCCTATACTCCCTTTCTAGGCCTTACTCTCACCTTACCCTCAGTCTTTCTCTCTTTCCCTCTTCCTCTTCCTCCCTCCCGCTCAATTTCCTCCTCTCTTTATTTCTTCATCTCTCCTTCCGCTGTCTCCTCCTCTCTCCCCCTTTCTATATCTCCCTCACCTCCCTGTCTCTCTCCTTTCTCTGTCTCCCCCTTTACTCCTTCGTTCTGCTCCTTCTCTCTCCAGTGTCTTGTGGAGTGTGAAACTTTAGTTCTTCATCATTTGTTTTACTTTCACTGCTTGGGAATTTGTGTTTTTTTTTTTTATCCTGTCAGCCCTCAAATGAGCTACAAATTGGTTGCTTTGTGTTTAAAATGGCAGTACAGTTCACACCAAGCATTACGGTTCCTGTTGGTAAACCTCACCTGCATATTCTCAGGTCAGAATTGGGCTGGTTTCAATGTCCTCCCCCCCACCCCCAAACCCAGAAACATGTACGATTCAGAGTTCATGTTTCTCTCTGGAAGCTTTTAAAAGCTTGCTGGCTGTAGGCACATCTCGAGCGATTTCCGAAAGGATTCGTCAATTCGTTTCATAGCGTATCGTTACGAAGCAGCGCAGTGATTTGTGATGGGAGAACGTGCACATCTGACGAGCCCGAACTAATCGAGACCAGTTTTTTTAACTGATATGGCGCCGCGTGCTGATTGGGTGGGCCAGATGTTTACAATAAACGCGCCGGCAGGGGAACTCCCACAGAGATAATGTTTAGCTTGGCTAATCAAGCCGACGTTACCGGATTTCGTCGCAGGAGGTGAGTTAGAATGCGATGAAGGTCCACCCCCCCCCCCCCCGCCCCCGTGGTCTGATACTGTTCCCCTCAGAAACGGGAGACGTCGCACGTGTGGCAAAAAAAAAACAAATCGATAAAAAAATTGACAAAGTACTCTGTTGCTTTTGATGCAGAGTTTAGCGTTTTCTCAGGTGGTCCACCCGTAAAATCAGTTACGGGAAACAGTTCCTTTGAATGTAACAATTGGTTTAAATACTTCAAAGCATTTTGGGCAATTATTCAACCCCGGTCTGACCTTCAACTCGATGAGCGAAGTGTAACAACCTCTTCAGGTCCTCGACCTCTCTGACCGCGTGACCCTTTGACCCCCCTGGCCAATGAAAACCCACTCAGAAGAGGTGAGAACCAGATGGAACCCGTAATAAAAAAAGACAAGATGGATGACTCCTCTTTCCTAACAAAAAGTCAGGCAGGTTCATTAAGGTCATTGAGAATATATATGTGCGTTGAGAACATATATATTCTGGTACCGCTAGTGGTATTGTTTACTCAGTTAAAACTTATGGGGTCTTTCCTTGCCTGTGCACGTTATCTGAAAGCATATTCATTTTTTTTTTTTTTTATTCCGCATGAATGCATTCCCAACATTTTTATTTACATTAGTTGAAGGACCAATTTCTTACAGAACTCATTAGGGAGATGTGTTCCCGAATAACACTCAGTTAAATATTAGGGGGGGGTCAGACCTAAACTTCCTCTACTACTGGACTATAGACTTCCCACCAAGTAAAATGGCTGCTGGAGTTTTCAGGCTCCTACAAACTGCACGCCGCTAACTCCTCTCTCTCAGCACACGTCAAACAAAGGCCAAAAAGGGTCAGACCGATGCTGAACTCACTAATGGTGCCAGTAAAATATTAGTCTATAAATACCTCGGTTAAAAAAGTTTAGTGTTTTGGTGAAGAAGAAAACCCCGCAATAGTCACATGCTAACCGTTATCATTCTGAGCCGTTTGCTCAGTATCCAATAGGTGAGGTGCTGCAATATATACCAAATATATAACTTGTATCCCTTCATAGCAAGAGGGTCCTTGGTTTGAGTCCCAGCCAGGGCCTTTCTGTGTGGAGTTTGCGTGTTCTCCTCTGCAGTGCACTCTTACGGTCTGCTGTCTGTATTCATTGTGAAGCTGATGGCTCTTTTGTAACGGGTTTGTATTTGTAAAATGCACAGATGTATGTTGGTGTGCTGGTTGTATGTAGGTATGTGTTTATGAAACCATAGCATACAGTCCAGTGCAGAGCTGGCCTCTGGTATAAACACTCTATGGAGTCGTTTAGGGCCACAACCATTCCTGGAGCACACAGTTCAAGTTTTAAGTGATGGGGTGTGATTTATGTTGGAGCAATATGGCGCCACGACAACATTCTTGTTTTAGGGCTGCCAGACCCCTAGGGCTGGCTTTAGTGTAGAGGGTAGATGGACTTATGGATTGTATAATTGATAGTTGTAGGTGCCAAGTACACTATATGACCTAAAGTATCTGGACACCCCTTGGTCTGGGGCTGTTTTTTATGGTTTTGGTTAGGCCCCTTCGTTCCAGTGAAGGCAAATCTTAATGCTACAGCGTACAACAACATTCTAGATGATTCTGTGGTTCTGCAACAGTTTGGGGGAAGGCTCTTTCCTGTTTCAACATGACAGTGCCCCCAGGCACACAGCGAGGTCCGTATAGAAATTGCTTTGTCAAGAACTTGACTGGCCTGCACAAGAGCCCTGACCTCAACCTCATCCAACACCTTTGGGTTCAACTGGAAAGCCAACTGCAAGCCAGGTCTAATCACCCAATCAGTGCCCGACCTCGCTAATGCTCTTCTGGCTGAATGGAAGCAAATCCCTGTAGCAGTGTTCCAACATCTTATATAAAGTGTTTCCAGAAGAGTGGAGGTTGTCATAGCCGCAAAGGGTGGACCAACTCCATATTAATGAAATGAGATGATGGTGTTTGCATACTTTTGGCCATGTAGTGTATGTACCAATGTGTGTAGGCCCATAAATTGGTTGGGCATGCTTGTGTGCATTAGTGTGTATAATTCTGTGAGTTCAATAATGACTGTCTGAGTAGGTCCGTGTTCTTGAGGAATATACTGCCACTGATGTGTTTTAGCAGCTGTGTTGGCGCACACTCTCACAAACACGCCAGTCCAGTTGAGTCATTATCGTGTCCGAAGACAGGGCGAGACAAAAACGCTTTTAACCGCTCCGAAAGGGGGCGGAGTCACTGGGCAGGAAGTGTCCCGTTAAAGGCGCCGGGAGCGAAACGCTAGCGGCGCGACGCCTTCGTAACCCACGGCGACCAAACGAAAGAATAAACAGAAGTCTCAGGGAAAAGTCTAAATGGTAATTGTTCGGATCGCTGCGTCACGCTGTGGATGCTGTTCTGGGCTTCACGCGTGTTTTCTGCAGCGTTGCATCAGAAGCAACTGCTGGAAAAAATAACACTTATGTAAAATGTGTGTGCACGTGTGTGTGTGTGCGTGTGCGTGTGTGTGTGCGCGCAGATGTTGCCGTTGTTTGTTTTAGATCTGACTGCACATGTTTCATGCATTGCACATGTTCAGTTGTCTTGTGTGCTTGTTTATTTTTTTCTCTTCAATTAGATTAGTGAAGAGGCAGAAATAGCTCAATAGCTGGTGATTCAGCTCTAGATTGTGACCTTTACTGAAGTTTGAAATGAACAAACGGGGTTGAAAAATCGTAAACCGAGGTAGAATGTGCCGTTCCTTATCCTAATAAATCCCCCCGTAGCCTGCTCTGCCAGCTGAAGTTGTTACGAATCTGACATTTACTGTGGATATCTGTTACAGACATTAAGATAAACAAGTCAAGCTCACTTCCTGCCTGGCCTTTCGCATAAGCCAACAAACACACGTTTTGGGTTTTTTCACGATGACACAAAGGGAAATGTCTCTCTCTCTCTCTCTCTCTCTCTCTCTCTGTCTCTCTCTCTCTCTCTCTCTCTCTCTCTCTCTCTCTCTCTCTCTCTCTCTCTCTCTCTCTCTCTCTCTCTCTCTCTCTTTCGCTCACGTCCTGTCCGTCTGAACAAATAAACCCGGAAATGAGGTCACAGTTTGTTTTTGTTTTTTTTTGCGTCTGTTCCTAAGCGAAGTTTTTTTTTAAACATGTCGGATAATTGAACGTTCTTCAAACGGCCGTGGGAGACATTAGCGCTCGGCGTTTGTTTGGGTTTCCGCCGACCCGTCGGGGGGGTCGTGTCAACGGCTCTGCGAGGGCCTCGTTTGCTAAAGTCATCGCGGGAGACGGGTCACTGCCATCAGTGGACTTCCCTGCTTCTGCCATGTACGGGAATTTATGTGGAGAAAAAGCACTTAATACAACGGAATTGTAAAAAACTATATAAAAATCAGCTTTGGGGAGAGTGAAATTGCTTCCTGCCTCTTAGACAGGAAGTTCCTACCATGATTACTCCAGCTAATTGAAGGGAGAGGCAGGATGAGACTGCCATCAACACGAAGGGCTCTGTGCGTAACACACTGTGTACTGTACTAGACTCTCTCTCCTCGCAAACACAAAGGATTTCCCGCTATGACTCGTAACTTTGTTCCACTGGATTTTCTGCCATTTTGAATTAATAAAAATAAAAAGAACTGTTCGAGTCAGTCTCCGAGACAGATTCACCAATACGCGCGAAACTTGGTTTACGACATCTACAGCAGAATATCTTTAAATTGTATGTAAATAAAATCATTATGCAAAAATATGTGACTGGAGTGACCCAATAAACTTGCATGTGGCCGTTTGTTTCCTTTCTCTCTCTCTCCTCCAAAACCCAACTCCCCACCCCCCATCCCCCCCACAAGAAATTATTTTATTGTTGGATTATGTACGTATGCACGTAGCCTTTGTGGCTTCATGTATAAAAAGCAGAGTAACTCACCAAATGACTAATGTATGTTGTAAATGCATTTTGCAGTCTAACTTCTAGCCAGTTTATGTGGTGAAATTACAGCCCCCCCTCCCCCACGCACCCCCGACCGACCACGCACACCCCTTTCATTCCCTCTGGACCTGGGTAAAACACATTTTGAAAATGTGTTTATATATTTGAAACCAACTACTGCAGGGCTGTATTGTAAAAATACAAAATACAATTGTTTGAAAAGGGAAATTTTGTTCTGAATTCTGGTGAAAGTGGAAATTTATTTTTAAAAGTGTCTGTAACCTGTTGAAATTGTTCTGCTGTCTTAAATGGTTAATCATTTGACTCTGGTCTGAATGTCCAGTGCTATGAAATTCCTACTTCCTGTGTGCAGGGGTGTGTAGGTTTTCCCGAAAACGCGTGGCATTGTAATGGGAATATCCCGGGGGTGTGCAAGAGCGCAGCGGAACAGGAGCGGTGATGTCACTGGTCCGTGCGCTCCGAGGTTCATCCCCGTGGTACCGGCTGTCTCCACGACAACGCCGGTGCTTCGTCGCCGTCTCTGTTTGTCAAAATAAGAGCTTCTAGCCGCATGAGGAACAGGCCGAGGCAGAGACGGGGGGGAGGCCTGGTCCACAGCCTGTAAATCACACCTTAATGATTAGGGCTTCTGTAGTCTTGACCCTAGATGCCATCTCCTGAGAGGGCTTAGAAAGAGAAGTTGGAGTTCGCGTGACTGGGGTTTCAGGGATATTTGCTGCAGTAATTCAGCTTGGGCGCCTCGCTCAGGAACACAATGGCTGTGCCACAGCCGGGAGTTGAACCTGCAATCCTTGAGTTACCTCACAGTTTGTGGATCGTTATGCTGTATCATCATCCAGCAGTGTGGGGAAAAAATGAGTGAGACGTCTTTTGTTTGCTGTTGCCCGAAATCCAGGTTCCACTTAGCAAAAAAAAGTAAGAGCACTGTGATGAGGGAAAAAGACGAGTTGAAAAGTAAATTAGACTCCAGAAAGTGAGATGGGGTGCTTCTCTGCGAATCTCTCCTTCCAGGCATTTACCTGAAAAGGTATAGTCTGTCTGTATAGAAGAAAAACAGAGCTTCTAGCCGCATGAGGAACAGGCAGGGACGGAGGGGGAGGCCTGGTCCACAGCCTGTAAATCACACCTTAATGATTAGGGCTTCTGTAGTCATGACCCCACATGCCATCTCCTGAGAGGGCTTGGAAAGACAAGTTGGAGTTTGCATGACTGGGGTTTCCAGCAAATCTGATTCTGGTTCTAGCGATGTTTCGAGGTCACGTTGTGTCATAGGTCAGCTGATGGGCTGGCTTGAATCGCTGACCCCAATTGGATCGCCGATTGGTTGCAATAACCTGGTGTGTTCTTTAGTCTAGACTGCAGTAGTTTCAGACCTATAGCTGTGCCAGTAGGAATGTTTGTCCCAGACTAGGTACGTCTGATGTTGTCCTTGGCAAATGGAAAGAGTTGCGTTATTGCTCTCGTTCCTGCTTTGCTGCTGTTCATTATCATCTCTATAGAGAACGTAATCCACATCGCATTCTCAACTGCAGTTTCCCCAAGTATGAGGTCCAAAACTCTTAAGTTTGGCTCCCCAGCAAAACTGTGTAGCTCCCCCCCACCCCGCAACCATCCCAACACTGTCCAGACACTGTGCAACTGCACCAAAGAAACGTGAGACGAGTTTAGCGGAACGCGGTTACTCAGCGTCCGTCTGGAACCCGCTCAGCAGGCCTGCGGTGAAGCCGCTATGTGCCACGCAGTGTCGCCACGGCGACGGGGTCAGAGGATCATGGGTAACTGCACCTGTGCCACGTCGTACAAACTGTACTGTGCAAACGCAATTCACTGCATGTTCCATTCGGGTTTAGCCATTTAGCAAACACTTTTTTGCACAGTAATTTTTTAAAGTTTGCTGAAGTAATTCAGCTTGGGCGCCTTGCTCAGGAACACAATGGCTGTGCCACAGCTGGGAGTTGAACCTGCAACCCTTGAGTTACCTCACACTTTGTGGATCGTTATGCTGTATCATCATCCAGCAGTGTGGGGGAAAAACAAAGGAGTCGTCTTTTGTTTGCTGTTGCCCGAAATCCAGGTTCCACTTTGCGAAAGAATAAGAGCACTGTGATGATGAAGAAAGACAAGTTGAAAAGTAAATTAGACCCCAGAAAGTGAGACGGGGAAAAGTTAGCAGCTGGAATTGCGCTTCTCTGCAAATCTCGCCTTCTAGCCATTTACCTGAAAAGGTAAATGTCTGTCTGAAAAGAAGAAAAACGGTGCTTCATGTTACATGATACGTTTACATGTACACTGTGTGTGTGTGCAGGTGTGGGTGTCAGTGTATATAGGCATGTTCTTAATCCTCCCAACCCAGTGTATTGTGAAATGTTTTCCTAGGAGCTCGTCCAAAAAATAGTGAAATGTCTCCCTTCACGCCCCCCAAATCCCCCCTCTCCCATCCCCGGGGGTGTCTCCTGGGCCTGTTCCATCAGAGTCCAGGTGTTTATGTAAACCATGAAAGGAATTTTATCACCAGCCACATCCACGGTCCCAGCTCTCAAGACCACACATACAAAATGGTGGTCTGTTATATATGTTAATGGACCGTCGTTGTCTCTGTGGAGAATTCTCTAACTTTCTCTAGATCAATCATCCAAACCAGTCGGTACAATTTAATACGTCCTGCTGAAAATGGAAAGTTGACACAAGACCTGAGGGTGTTATTACAATTCCATTCCAAGTGCATTATGCAATGACTCAAATAAGTGTAATGATAATAAAAATGTAATTTCCCCTTATTTATGTGTCAGCAAATTATTTGCTGATATTTGCTTTGGGATATATGCATATTTTTAAAGTCTGAACAGCTCCAGTACAGCTGAACGTGGACCACTGGACGGAATGGAAAAGATATTTTATGCCCTCATCTGTTCAGTATGTAAGGAATGTATTTAAAATTTAAAACTGCTCCAGCCATATCTGAGTCTGAAAGGGTTTTGAACATTCATAAAGATTCACTTCTTATGACCAGATATAAATGTTGCGATGCTTTACTGTACTTCTGCTAGCCCCCAGAATCTCTTAAACATGGAAGTGCACTGGGTCGAAGTTTTGGCGGAGTTGAATATCTGGTCAGCGGATAGAGGGTCTGTGGCTGGCCTAGCTCTGTGCTCACCTGTGCTGAGCAAACAGCGCAGAAACGGTGTGGCCATTCTGTGGTGTGACCACACATTCCACTGACCAGTCTCTCCACAGGTGGACACAGATGGGTGTGTGTTCTTGCGCTCAAACATGTGCAGCGCTGGCGGATCGAGAGAGAGAGAGAGAGAGTGCGTTCACAGTGTTCCCGTCAACCCTTCTCGGACTCTGCTGAAGCAGCACGCTCATCGAGTGCACATCTGTGTAGCGGGATGCACTTTTCTTTACCATACTAAGTGTTGGTTTGTTTGCTTTAGTCTGCACTTGCCGATTGGGGGGGGGGGGTGGGGGCACTGCTATATGCATGCGGTCTGCTTATTTAACTGCAGTGCCACCCGGGGAGGGAGGGATTCGATCGAACGATCCGATTGGTTGGAACGCCATGTCTCACTGTGCAGCAGCGACCCCTGCTGGCCAGTGGTGGGTGGTGCCCGCTGCCTCACTTTCTGTAATATAATGAGCGTATTTATGCTTGGGACTACAGCGTGGTGTGGAGCACAAGTTAGTGTTTAGTGCGGCTAGCTTTAAAAGTGTGTGAAATATTTTCAGTTTCGTGTCACGTCACCCCCATTGGAAAGACTCCTGACAACTGCTAGAGGTATGATTGATTGCCTCATTTAAAACATTTGGAAACAGGTGTAAACTTTGCATTGGGTGCCAGAGATAATTGTCCCGGTCCAGCGGTCACTGTGATTGCTTCTAGGAGATGATATAGCCAACAAGTACTAGTGCAAACTGGAAGAATACTGTGTTCCTGAATACTAATCCAAAAGGACTGATTAAACACGAAAACTGTTAAACCTTGCAGTGATCTAATCCAGACGTTTGGGTTGCAGACTGTGTCCAATAACCCAGGGAGGGTGCGCTTGATTTCAAATCGACCATGACAGCAATGAAACCAAATTGGGGAGAAACATTTGTAATATTACAAAAAATGTCAGTAAAGAAGAATGCAAAAGCGAGTAGAGAGAGATTAACTGTGATCTGTGAAGATAAGAGAGCTCTCTTGACTGACGGGTAGGGCAGAACAATGTAATGTAATACCTTGATTTTTTTCCCCACTCTTTTCCTCTCCTGGCATAAGAACAAACAAGGGAGATGAAAGATAGGAAAATATCCTGTGTGGCTTTCTAGCCTTCTAATGTTTTACAAGTGATGGCATGTTTAGGGCAAATAATATACATGACAAGGATCTGCTAAGTGACCCTAATGTAATGTGATGGACATAAGTAGACATGATAGAGGAACTGTTCATCGCAATTACAACTTGCAATAAAGACATCAGAAGATAATTGGATGCAGATTCAGTAAATGGCTAAGGAGCTTGATTAAGCTGATGAGAAAATGATTAGCCCCTTAGCTTGGATATGCTCTTCAATTTCTCCTCCGTGGTTTTTGCAGTTCTGTCATTCTCGGTGTAGATATAGAGCTGTCCTCTAATTTCTGGAAAAAACAGGTAAAGTTCTCTCGAGTTAAGAGAAGCTCCCATAGTTATGTCTGAACTGGCATCTCTTGTCCGTCCCTTTTGGATATCTCGTTCCGACTAAAACTTTATTGTTTCCATCGTAAAACGAAACTAAACGGGTATTTGTGGACCTGTAATCTTCAACCTGTGGGATGATTTGACGTTTATACAATTTTTGGCCGGACCGCAACAGCGGGCCCAGCCCTACAGACGCGAATGTCTGTGACTGACTGAGTGACTGAGCGATGAAGTTACGCCATTGGTCAGCCGAGTTATGAAGTTACACCATTGGTCGGCCATGTCACGTGTGTTAGGTCCAGCCATACACTAGGTTTCCTAGTCTTGTTTACCAGGAAGTGCTAGAAGAAAAAACAGTGTTCTTTCTATTATGAAATGATTGGGAGAATAAAAAAAAACACGTTTTGGCGACGCATTTTCAGTGTGCTGTCCGTTCGAGCTGCGACAGGCCGGCGCACGCCTAGTTCCACCGACCCGCTACCGGGGCTGCTTTTGTTCTGCTCCGGTTCTGGCATTCCGCAGGCGGAGCATCGAAGCGTGTCCGCGGCGTCCCAAAGGGGGAACAGGCTTTTTTAAAAGCGCGTCTCTCTCACGTTTTTAAAGAGCCCTTTCTTCTGTGATGGGCATGTGGAGACAGCGGAGGGGTGGGCGGGGCCTGTGGTATTGTTTGAGACGGCGCTCCGACGTTTCGTTCGCTCGTGGGGGGGGGGGGGCTGAGTGAAATGGAGAACGGGCTCTTGTGAGTCCTGAGGACAGACGAGCTGATGCCTGCCCGGCCTAATGGTGCGGAAAAATAAACTGGGGGGGGATTGCTGAGCCTGAGCTTCCTCTGTGTGTGTGCGTGTGCCGTTTTGTGTGTGTGTGTGTGTGTGTGTGCGTGTTTTCTGTGTGTGCGCATACATGTGTGTGTGTGTGTGCGTGCGTGTGTGTCAATGTATTTGTGTCCTTGTTCCATTGCATGTAGGATTCCATGACTGCTGTGTTCTCTATCCTGAAGCTGCAATAGATCCTCCAGGTTAAATGAAAGACGTTGACCTGTGTGAAACGGGGGAAGATGGCTCACCGGTGAACCCTTTCTGTCCTGTTTAAGTCCTCCTGCCTTTATGATACAGATCACTGTCCCCATTGACCCTTTAGATTTGTGCCATTTGGCCTGTTTTATTTCCTGAGGCACTGGCACGCCAGGAGTGCACATCTTTGACCTCTGACCCATAACCCCAAAACGGCAGGGGTCAGAAGAGCGGGCCGTTCACAGATTGCACAGATGGGACGTGATTTTGGGTCACAGAACCGGGCCTGACCCACCTGAACCGCGTAAAATTGCTTACCTCCTCAGTCTATGGTTCTGGCACCATTTAAGCACGGTACCATTTTAAAGGTATTCTTGCACTTTTATCAGTAAAATCTGTATGATACTCATCCTTTTTACTTTACCCCTCTCTCTCTCTCTCCCCCCCCCCCCCCCCCATCTCTGCAGGTCAAAACACAGACTCTCAGAAAAAGGCTCTCTTGACGCCATAAAAAACATGTCAGTCTCTCGATTTGCAAATGGAAACGACAATTTTTACACTAATGCACTCCCTGACAGCTGAAACTCAAGATAAAAACAAGAAAAAAAAAGATTTGATAAGTTTTCAAAAGTTTTTACAGAGTGAACTTTGGCCTGACTCTTTCCAAACTCCTGTCAACGGGCATTCTGAGATGAGATGTTCCCTCACGCACAGGAGTTAAAGAGGGGGATCGCTGTGGAACTTAGCCGCACCAAAAGTACCCAAAGGCTCTCAGCGAGAATATTGACCTCTGACCTTTCATGCTATTCTGAGAAGCTTTTATACAAAGGCTGTGGATCAGCAAGTTAGTCACAAAACCAAAGTCTAAAATGAAGAGAGCCTCTCTCCCTCTCTCTCTTGAGCCATGAGCTGACCTTCTGGCTCAGTGTCCAGGGTCCTTGAGTTTAACCCATTGAAATGAGGTCACAAATATGTGATCGGAATGTTCTTTACCGAACATTCTACTGTCGCAATCACTGCTGGTATCTGAAAGCAGTGGAGTTCTATAACAATAACCTGGAATTTTGAAAAAACCAAAACGTTCCACAATCCCGCTCTTCAAAGGGTTAAAAGGTAACTCTTTCCGCAGAGAGAGCACGAGAAAGCGAGCGGGCGAAACACACCACCAATCAGGGAGGGGCTCTCCAACTGTAATGGCCGGTAAAGTAGGGGGTAGTGGAATTGACTTTGGGCAGAGGGCCTAAATCTGTGTAGTTCGGCGCTGGCTGCAGGAATTCTTGTATTCTTTTTTTATTGAGCGTTGCTCGGAGGCTGGCGTGAGCAGTAGCGATATATCACATGGCTAATGATGTATAATGTGGTTATTAATAATGTACTAAGCATTTATAACTGAGCTATATAGTACTGAGCCATTTTTTTAAATAACTTATGATGTATCGTAGGGGGAAAATAAAATATATTCTGACATATTTGGACGTGCATGAAAAAAATGAATTTATGTGTTTAGAGATTGAAAAAATATGCTAATTAAAGTTAGTATATATGTTATGAGGAAATAGCCCAGGCCCCATTGAGAAAGCACCACGCAAGGTTACAGAATTAATCCTGGTATGGTTACATATGCAACATACTTGTGTATTTAGAATGCACTGTATATATGACACAGTGCACAACAATGTACTGTATACACAACATGGTGCACAAGTGGTACGATGTGTGTATTTTTAAGGAAGAACAGAACAGTACAGTTATTGATTTTTTTTTTTAAGCGTCTGTGTGACTGGATAGTGTTCTGACGTGTTACGGACAGGCACGGGTACATACGTCACCCTCCACCGGCGGGCAGTGAGCGCGCTCAGTAAACACCTCAGCAGCTGCTGTCTCCCATGGCTAATTACCGCCAGCCGCGCCGTTTCTTTCAGTCTGTCTTTCCTGCGAGACGGCAGGCGAGCCGGAGAGAGTTCCTGAATGGATGGGGGGGACCTCTGAGGCACTGTTTGGGATAGGTGGGGGAGTGTGTGTCTGGGGGGTATGTGGGTGTGTGCTTTCGTGTGCCTATGTATGTGTGGGTGTGTCTGTGTGTGTGTGTGTGGGTGTGTGTTCATGCATGCGTGTGTGGCTGCGTGTGTGTGTAGGTAGATAGGTGCTTGTGTGTGTGTGTGTGTGTGTGCGTGTGCGTGTGGGTGTATGTGTGTTTAGGTAGGTAAGTAGAAGTATACAGACTTACTCAGGTTAGCATAACCATTATATGTGGGATACTAAAAGCTCTACCTGTTTTCTTTTTATATTCTATACTCTTTCTCTCTCTCACACACACACACACACACACACACGTCGTTTGGGCATAGGACAGGTCCAAAAAGTTGCTAAATTAAATGTCAACGTTCACTTAATTCATTAGCTTGAGTGTCTCCACTGATTACTGAGCAGCTCTGTGTGGTGCCTTAATCCCAGGATATCGAAACTCTGGGTGACAAAATGGCTTCCTCCACCCCGGCTGTGGACCGTCTGAGAACCGTGTCTGCTAAAAGACGTGGAATTCAGGACAACGCTTCTGTCTTTTCCCAGTCCTGCAAGCCCACTCGGATCGCATTTTACAAGAGGCAGCTGTATAAATAATTAAAAAGCACAAAAGCATGTATTTTCCAGAACATTCAAAAAAAAAATGTTTTCCATTTTCTTGTTATTATTATCCCAGGTGAGAAAATCTGCTTCCAGTGGGGTTTTTATTGATGGCAGTCTTTTTATTAGGGATGCTTTCCAGCATTGTTGGAGCCGAAGTGAGCTTTGCCTCGAGGTCTAAATACCATAGAAAGGTACAGAGTTTACACATTACAGAGGCTCATCCATGCACTACGATGTCGTACCTTAACCGAACGAGCCACCCAGTGGCTCATGGTTGAAACCCGCTGGAGATCTACCCCATTACAGGCTACCCTCGATTGTCCTGGTACTGCACAGCACCACGATGAAGTCCTATGTTGTGTTTAGTACCATAAAGCAGGTTGAGTACAGTTCAGATCTCCCCCATCTCATCACCTGTGGGCATATTGTCGTAATAGTCAAATACCTGGATCCCCTTTTTAAAAAAGCAGCGATTGTTCTGGAGTAACTCGATCCAAAAGAATCTGCCACCAGTATAGAGCGGCAGTGTCGGACCCCAGTACTTGGACGTCTGCAGTGACCGTAGTGTCTGGAGTGTTTCAGCACTACAGTGATTAGCTTGTCATTGATTGGCCGAAGTTCACAGGCACCTTGTTTCCAGAGCCTAATACTGGCTGCTGATTGGAGGGAACCGCAGACACTGCGGCTCTCCAGGCCTTTAGTTTGACACCCCCTGGTCTAGACTGCAGGAAATTGCAATGGATTTAGATTTTGTGCTCTGAGATCATTGAGTGTGAACGGTCTCAATCGACTCACCTTCCTGAGTATAGACCCTACTGGTGAAATCCACAGTGGTTGCTACGGCTGTGTGTGTGTTTTTGTGTGTGTGTGTGTGTGTCTCTGCATGTGTCTGTGTGTGTTTGTTTCTGTGTGTGTGTGTGTGTGTGTGTGTGTGTGCACCTGTGCGTCTGTGTGAGTGTATGTATTTGTTAATGCATCACAGAGTAAGTGTTTCTGACAGCCCTGGGGCCCTCAGTGCAGAGCAGCCTGCTGCCTGTCTCCACTGCAGGCTGGCTCCACTGCAGGCTGGCTCCACTGCAGGCTGGCTCCTGTGTGCTCAGCCCAGCCGGTGGAACATATGATGCTGCTGACGATCTGTGCGGAGTAACGGCCGAGGCGTTGGAGTCTCAACGTTTGGCGTCCTGAGGCGTCGCTGCTGTTTGCGTCTGAAAGAGATTGAGTGGGGAGGGGCAGTGCCCGGGGAAGGGGGACTTTCCTGGAAATATCTCCCTCATGCCGTTAGTTTACAGACGGCTGTAATTAAATTATTTTTTTCCCCTCGCGCGAAATTCATAAACCGTGGCGCTGAGGAGCGTGTGCCGAATCGGTGCGTGCGCTGCCACGGAGCACCGTGCCTCCCCAAATAAACCGTCCCGGGCGAACAATGGCATGGACCGGGGGCAGGGGCGGGTGTGTGGGTGGGGCGGGGGCATGGGTGACTCACAGCCCAGAGACAGAGTGCGCTCTGGGAAGAACAGAACGTGAAGTGCCTCCTGATTCGAGGACAGGATGAGTCACCGCTGATGACCCCGACCTGAACCCCCCGCCAGATTCACCGGGCAAGCCTTACGCCGGACTATGGAGTTCAGAGGTCAGTTCTGAAATGTGTTATTCCCACTCCCACCACTGTTCTACATAATTCACAAGAATATTAAACCAGAGGTGGGAAAAGATGTTCCTGGTAAGGAATCGTCTTTTCATGTAAAGCATCATGAAAGCGATTTGGGAGACGCTTTCATGTAAAGCGTCTCCCAAATCTCTCTTTCTCTCTCTCTCTCCACTCTCTCTCTTCCTGTCCCAACTCTCTCCTCTCTCCCTCTCCATCTCTCTCTCTCTTCCCACCCCCCCTCTCTCTCTCTCTCTCTCTCTCTCTCTCTCTCTCTCCCTCCCTCCTCCCTCCCTCCCCTCTCTCTGTCATGGCTGGCACCATGTCGCCTTCTCTATGATGTCACAGGTCTGGTTCTGGTTCCCATTGAAAACCATCCAGCTGTGCCCATAAATATCAATGTGCCATATTAGGTTTGATCATTTGAAACACATTCACACAATTTTATTGACATTATTATTATTACAAATGGAGATTTGTGAGGGGAAAAAACACATCACCACACACACACACACACACACACACACACACACACGCACAGTATACTGTCTCCAACTACAGTGTACTCAGCCCCTTCACTGGTTTATGCATCATGGATAAAAATGTTGAATCATAGTTATATAACTGTATTACATTACATTCATTTACCAGTCACTTATTTATAGTGCAGGATAAACAGAAGCGTATTCACCTGATTAATGTGAACAATACTGCCGGACCTGGCGAACGACTGTCCCAGAACATCGATTAAAGATCAGCATCACTGAAGCATTAGTGCGAGTTCACTGCTAATCAAGAACCAGAGTACGAATTAGCCGAGGACTGAGCCAAGCCTGCGAACCTGGAAACCAGCATCTCAGTTACAGTAATACTAGCTTTGTGTCTTCGCAGACACTGCGTTTTGAATTCGATCCGACATCCTGGCTCGCACACGCAGCTGAAGGTCTCTCCACATGTATTCATCTTGGTGTGCTGACACACCTTCCCCTGCTCTCTGGCCACTGCTTGCACGGCCCTGTCTAATTTACTCACCCCTTCCACTCGCCAGACAAATTAAAGTTTTCCTGCTTGCGGCTCATGGCCTGGCGCTGTCAGTCTGACGCAGCTACTTAAGGCCGTGCTGTTGGCTGTGCTGTTGTTCAGATGTAAGGCTGTGCTGTTAGCCTGATGTAAGGCTGTGCTGTTGGCTGTGCTTTTGGGGTAAAGTCACCAGTGTTAATTCAGTTCTTACAGACTTCATGCGAGTCCATAATGGTACTCCATTAGTGTGAAATGTACTATATAACTGTAAACTGTAGTCTGTAGTCACTATACCCTCTGGGGATTGGGATCGACCAGGATGTTGTTGGTTTGAGTCCCAGATTTAGCAGAACAGTTGCGCCCGTAGCCCCTGTATAACCGTATGGCTATTTGATGATGTCGAAATAAATTTTCACACCTTGCCATATATTTAACAGAACCCCCCCCCCCCAACAGCACCTCCTATCAATACCCCCACCCCCCCTTTGTACATTTCTTATTAAGATCCTGATGACGGAATGTTCCTTTTGCTTTTGCGCTGTCTGTCTCTCTGCTGACGGACGTTGTCTGAATTTTTATTTCGTCGAGGACAAATTTCCACGTCGCATGGGCAGTACTTTCTGTTCTGTTCTAGTCTGTTGAATAGGTGAATTTGATGTTAATGACGGTTCCCCTTCAGCCTATTTCCAAGGTCTTATCATACGGTAAATTGCTTGAATTGGGAAAAAATGGACAATGCAGGAAAAACTGCAGTGGCAGAAATGTAGACTTTTTTGTGGGAGGGAAACATCTGAATTGACCTTGGCTCACAATTAAAATAAAATATTTTCTTTCATGGCAACGCACCAGACGGCTTTGTCGTTTTGGTGTGGAATCAATTGAGCCCTGATGTTGGTTTTTCTGGTTTTTTTTAACTGATCGTGTCCATTAAAAATACACAGGCTTGTCTGCCAGGGAAGATTAAATGCTGGCAGATCACATCGAGATAATCTTGTGGTTCAACAGAATAAGGAGAAAGAAAAATATCACAGCAGTAGAGCGCAATAGGCCTGGTTTTCCAAGTTCACGTGTTTACAGAAGGAAATGAACTAATCCCAGGTACAAATCCAACGCAGAAACTGAAAAACTTCAGCTTCGATGTGAACGTAACTATTAGAAAAATATATACTCCCTCCCCCTGCCACAGCGTGTCGTTTTAATGAAATTTAAAAAAGATTTCATGCATTCTTAGTCATTTTTCTTATTTTTCCTACTGTCCATTTATTATATTATTTAACCATTTAACAGATACAACCACAAAAATGTAATTATGTAACTGAACATGCTGATGTCACAATCACTACTGGTGATTGAAAGCAACAGAGTTCTAGAATACTGAAAAAAAAAAACATTTCAAAAAACCTGCTCTTCAAAGGGTTAAGAATTACTGTTTTATCTCAAAACAAAAGCATCTATGAAATGAATGGGCGTCCTTGCAGAAATTTCTTCCAGGAGCAGAGGGAATTTTAAAAATTCTTTTGCGTGCGTAGCTTCTATCTCGACGCGGCCCCTGGCTGTGCTCAGAGTCCATTTGAGATCCATCTCTTTCCCGCTGACCCTAACGTCACCCCGACTCCTTCGGCCTCGAAGGCAACCTTACACCTCGGCCTTCACCTTGTCTGGAGCCTGGAGCCAACCTTAACGCGAGGGCTATCGTGTTCTCTCCAGAGGCTCCTTCCGTGGTCGTCCTTGAGGGATGGATGTTAGACTGTTGTTCCACTAGGGCACCATTTTAGGTCAATACAGGTGCTCCCCTGTCCATTTAGCGCTCCAAACCCAAGTCCTGGAGGGCCGCAGCAGCTGAAGTTCTTGGTGGGTGCCCGCATTCGAGTGCTTCATTTAAGTAATTGATTGTTTAAGAGTCCACACACACACACACACACCTCATTTCCTAGACTATTAAGTTAAACCTGCAGTCACTGCGGCCCTCCCGGACTGGAGTTAAACCATGAACTCCACCAGCTGATTTCGCTAATTGACTCTACCTCCTGGCTGAAGAATTGAGCCAATTAAGCAAATCCAGGTGACTGGAACAAAATACTGGGGGGGACTTTAAATTTGTGAACGTGGATTTTTCCACCTCTGATTTTTGGGAATACAGCCGTACGGGCATGAGGAAAGAGGAAAGGGAACCGCTGGAAAGGTAATGCTCTGAAGGGTTGCTCTACTGCCCCCTGTAGGCCAAAATGAATGTCCTGTGAAAACGGCGAAAATAAAATAACGTGTGGAAGATCAACTGTCACGATATCCATAATCTCACGACGCTCTCCGTGTTCGTGTGCCTCCGGCGCGTTTGAATTTCCGCACCCCGTGGACGTGGCCGAGAGCCAAAATAGCATTCGCGGTTCGCAGCTAGCGAGGCCCGACGTCTCTCGCCCTCCGGACGGCTCGTCAGTCCGAAAAGCGCTTTTGACGATAAGCGTTCGCTGTCACAGCACGGCTCTAAGGAAGAAGAATGAGCCCGGAGAAGGAAAACGTTTTCCGAACCTTATGTCATTCAAAAAAAAAGAAAGAATCATTCCGTTTGCTTGTAACTGTATTCAAACCGCCATTAGCCAAATTCCCTCAGCGCTAGCCTTATCGATCACTGTCTGTCCTCCTGCTGTGTGGAAAAGACTCTCAGCTGTGGGGGAAGGTTAGCATTGCACTGCACAAAGCTCGGGGGTCACATTGCACAAGACTCTTAGCCGCCTCAATCAATCAGCATTCAATAAATGAAGGGCAATACAGATACTCGGCTGTATGCTCGGTGTTAAATCAACCGTGATAGATTACATTTTTATGTTGGGGCAAACGCTAACGGTTCTTAACTGTAGCAGGTGTTGATTTCAAAATGTGAGCCGGTAAACTAGGGATATGGACCCAAGTCACTGTGATGGCACCCACTGACTCTTCCTGGGCTTGGTTAAAGGCGTTTCTGAAGCCCAAAAAGTGCAGTCTGTGGTCTCTGCCATGTTGTAAGAAATTGGAGTCAGAGACCAGTAAATTTCATGGTGCACCGGTGTTCCCCACTAATTTAAATGAGCACCCCCCCCTGTCTTCAGTCTTATTCATAAAGGGCCGGTGTGGCTGCAGGCTTTCCAACCAAGCAGTTACTCACCTGACCTGATTCTACTAATCAGCAACTACAATCTTTGCTGAGGACCTTGATTGGTACTGGAATCAGGTGTATGTGTGTAATCAGGTGAGAATTTAACACCGTTCTCCCTCACTCACTCAGTAGCCCACCTCCTGAACTGACACACCCCCCCCCCCCCCAAAATAAATAAACAAATAAATAAATAAAAAGAGCCTCTAAAAGTGGGCGTGGCTTGACCTCTGATTCCTTTCCTTCTTTTGGCTTCCCAGGCATGCAAAAAATGAAAAAACATATTGCAAAATTACATGTAAAATTGCAAAAGCAACATCTGAACTTATTTTAACTGCCCTCTCCTCAGTAAACCCCCCCCGACCACCCCCCCCCCCCCCCCATCAGATCCCCTCATTCCTGACTGACTGCTGTAACTCACGCGCGATTTACGAGCTTCTCCGTCGTCGCGGCTCCTGTGTTCCCTGTCCAGCGTTGCAGGAGTGAAGGTCCCCTTCTGGGAGAGGCCGTCTTTTGAGTCATGCACCCCAAATTTTCTGATGAAACCATCTGGCTCCTCCGTATTGTCCCTGTCCAGTTCTTTGGAATGAGGTCATTTTGAAGAATTGCTGAGCACCGGAAATGTTCTAAATTTCTGAAACGGCTCTGCATTTTTCCGTGGATGTGTCGTTTGCCACTGTTGGCCAAAAAATGTCTTGGATTTTGAGTTGTACCCGTTTTATTAAACTGACTTGTGGTGAACCGAGCTTTTACAAAAGCTTGTTCAACATCTGTCGATTTCTTTGTTTGTTTGTTGTGAGCAGTTCTTGAAGGCCGTTCTGTATTTTGTGGAAGGCCCACCTGTGGTTTGTGATAATAGTTTTGCAACACACAGTGCAATAAAACATATTGGAAAAATAAAGCAAATAAATAAAGAATAAAACTTGAATCAGCACCTTTGAAAACTTGTGGATTTTTTTTGACCATATCACTGCAACTTGTCACTGTGTTATCTTTCTCTTTCTCTCCCCCCCCCCCATCTCTCTGCTTGTGTGTGTGTGTGTGAGGGGTAAGCATGATACTAACATGGTTAAATTTTGTTTTTACAGGGACTCAAAGGCTCTCCTCCCTGTCCAGATTCTCTGGTAAGAGTCTTCCTCCCGTCTGTGGCAGCGCCAGTGCAGCATACCATTTCCCGGGCGTGACTCGATTTGATTGGTTCAGGCGAGCTGAATGTAGTGAAATGGACCGCTTTTTTCAGCGTGGTGACAGCAACACCCTGTGCTTGAGACACGACATGTAAATATCGCTAAAGCGGGAAGCACACGCAAGCATGGGAACCCAGGTTAATAAGCAGATGGAGGGGGGGGGGGATGAAATGCATTCTCCGCTACAGAAAGCTGAAATAAGCGATCACCCTCCTGAGCATGCTCGCTCACTGTACTCACGCAGCGCCACAGCTGACGGAACGGACCGGAGTTCGGAGTTCAGGCCCTGTGAGCCAAAATGGCTCCTCGGCATCTGATTGTGGTTAACGTCAAGCCGAGCCTGACTGACAGAGAGAAGATACTCTGGGTATGAAGAGACATGTTTAGGCATAACTCACTTATGTCATCCTAAAGCCAAACAAGAGAGAATAAGAGACCGTTCATACACACATGTTGCTTGATTTTGTTTTTTTTTTGGTTTTGTGAAACCATTTGAAAACTGTTATGAATTATTTCCTCTTTCCTAAGCGCAACTGAAATGAGACGTGCAATTCCTTACAATATTTATTTTGGATAGGGTGTCTTGGTATATGCTTACTTAATTAATCAAGTTTATTTCCAAAATATACCATTCACATGATTTATTAGCAAACATGACCACATATACGGTTAGTTTACGAAGTCATCATGTTATTTTACACACATCTCTTTATCAGAGTGTGGGTCAGCATTGGTGCATTCTCTTCATCATAACCACGTGCAAAACCCGACTGAAAAGTTTACTCTAATGTGTTTATTTATGCATGCCGGTGGGCCCCATTTTCGATGTGTAAACCAGGCACAGGGCAGAAACAGGTAATGTCATTTTCAAATGTTCATCTTGTTTTTTTTATTGAGTTGAAAAATCTGTCCATGATGAGGCCAACCGTGTTTGTTTTAGAGGAGTGACACTGTAGACTAAAATCCAAATATTTTCTCCCCGTCTCCAGTTCAGATAAATGTAGTCCGCATCCGTTTTCTGCGCATTCTACGTATTATCTCTTTGGACCAACCTTAACATTTCCTTACGTCGTGTTGCACACATTTGTGAGCGGCAAACCAATCGCTGACTCTGCATGCTCCAGTAAGGACAGTTAATTTGTATGACATTAGCGCTTGATGGACTGTCTGCCATCTTGGCTGGGAAGATATAAGATGCACATCTGGCCACTTTGCATCACAGTTACCCTGAACTGTGGGTTGGTACAAAACTGAAAGTTGATTTGATTCTATTATCTGTCTTCAGTACAGAACAGACATACTGAACAGTGTGTGTGTGTGTGTGTGTGTGTGTGTGGAGAGATAAAGAGAGAAAGATTTATAGATAGATAGATACACAAAGAGAGAGAGGTAGAGGAAGACTATGCCATTTGCTTGGTTAAATCCTGCTTTTACTAGGACTCAAAAGGTCACTTCTCCAGAAAGGCTATTTAGTCAAAGTCTCAGGCCTCCTGGGTTGACACTGCTCGTATAAATTCAGACAAATGTGACTTAATGCACCTCCTGTCCTTCCTTCCTCGGCCCACATAATTGATTTGAACAGTTTTAGTCTTTCTTGTCATCCTCGGGATTAATGGTGTGTTAGCAAAGTCGTTCCCCTTTGAGGAAATGGCGTGAGAATTAATTCCAGAACCGCAGACCGGTGATTCCCGCCAGCTCAATGCTGCCCTCTACAGGAGCTCGGTGGAAAGTGCAAGCGCTAACGTCACAGGCGCTAACGCAAGACTGCTCTCCCATTCAATCAGTGGTTACTCACAGTCCAGTGAGGTTTGAAGGTATGTTGTGACACTGACACTAAAACAATAAGGATGGGTTTGATTTGTTTGTAGATGTAATGTTGCCAGTTTGAGGCTTTTCTGAGTTTACCTGGCACCATTGCTGTGTATGATGTATGGTGTTCTGTTACCATGTTGTAACTACACAATAACTGTTCTTCTTTGGCGCCGTTCATGATGTTATCTGTGTGAACAAGGACAATTCATTGAAAACAGACTGCTCTGGCTTTGATGAGGGGAGAGTCACTCCTTGAAACTGTCAAAACAAAAAGCAGATTCCAAGTCATAATTCATAGATCCAGGTGTCAACAGATTGCCTTCTTTTGTCCGTGCACGAAATGTTGCCGTTACATTTGCCTTCATGCATTTTTATAATTTTTCTGTTTTTGCAGTACAGTACCACAGAAGTAAAGCAGGATGTTCACTACGTAAAGAGCCAGCTGTTCCGCATTATGCTTTTTAATCGCACGCAGTTGTTCGCTGTGAGTTGAAAAGGTTTGCTGCATGGAGACGTTCATGTCCTGTTCCGCTGCTTTAAAGGGTCACCATGAAGACTGCCATTTTCCTGGAAAGTGAACAAAAGAAAAGTTCCTTTTACGAAGCAATGCGCTGTGCTCCACGCAGTCCCACAACCCACCAGAGCCCCTGGCAGCTACCAGTCATATCAGAGGCTTTCCCACATCACTGCTGATTGGTTAATGCCAGGAGTGCCGATAAGGGACGGGACAGTCAGGACGATTCCATGGGCCCTGACTGATTGGGGTCCCCCAAAAAATATCAGAACATTAAATGCACAGGATGCACTGTTCCTGTTTGTGTAGTAGCTGCTCCCAGGCTTGTCCAGCTGCGCAGAACTGCGCAGGTTCGACTCAGAGACATAAACAGCGTCAGGGGATTTCTGTCAGGAGGTGATGACTTGTCCTGTCAAATCTCTTCCCTCTCTGTCCCGCACCCTTGTTGAGAGAATCTTCCACAAAAAGAACTGTCATCAGGGGCACTACAAATAGCCACAGAAATCCCTAGATTGAAGTTCTTTTTTCCCCAGATCAAACTGTACACGTTTTCTTCATTAAAGAAATGAATCATGACTTTAAGTGACTCATCTTGACTAATCTCCGTAGATTTCATCCTTGCCCTCGTTAAAGAGCAGAGTGGAATAGATTAGCATAACTTCACTGTCCACTTGCAAATGGAAATTCCACTCTGGCTCCACCAACCCGTCGCACAATGAATTTAAAAGACTTCATGAACAAGTCATGCATTCAACAGTACATGATAGAGCGGTGCCACCAGGGATTTTGGGCTCCATGAAAAGTTCTCACAAACATTGGGGTTCCCAAATGGTGCCCCTACATGCATATCTGCACTTATTCACATGTTCACACATTAATTCACATTAAAAATCTAAGTTTAAATTAGATCAATAACTTACAAAAATAAAAATTCTGGTTTTGATCCCACGTCCTACTGTACGGTCTCGTTCTAAATTGTAAATGGTAAAAACGGATGACGTGTGCCCGGCTTGATTGAGGGCGACGCGGCGCGTAATCGATCGTAGGCGCGCAGCTTGTTTCCAGGCAACCCTCATCAGCCCGCGGGAAAGCTGCTGCCGTCTTCCCGTGCGACCGCGCCGCGCCGATAACTCAAAGCCCAGATGCCGCGGAGATTAGCGGGGAATTTCCCCGCCTCTGGCCGTTCTTCTGTCAGAGCCGCTGACTTTTTCCCACGAGCGGGTCTGAGCCGGAGCCGGAGGACCGGGATTCCGGAATGAAGACGCCTGGGAGGGTCAAAGGTGACGCCGCCAAAGCTCCTGTCAGCAATGCAGGTGAGCCTGAAGCCTGACAGGATAACATATTGGACTACAAATAGCGGGCGTGATTTATCTTGCCTTGACCAATCAGGGTGGTGGTTTTTTTTTTTTTCCTTTTTTTTTTTTTTGCCGACTACCAGTTTGGAAAAGATTAGTAAATTAGCTGGAAATATGCTGATAATTTGTGCCTTGGAGGGATGGGTGAGTGGGTGGGTGGGTGGATTGGGGGGGAGGAAGGGGGGGGGCGCACAGGATCACCAACGCTATAAATTGCGTACTGTGGTGCCTTGCGCCCTTTTAGCATTTCGCGGAATTACAACTGCCTTCACAATTGATTTGTTGTGGATTGATGACAGTGAATCCAAATATCATCGTTCATTGTCATCCTCTAACGTTTCCTCAGCATTTGAACACTGAAAATATAACTGGGAACAGTTTGAGGGGTGATGTTTTTATTATTTATTTAAAGCATCCGACTTCAGCTTCCCAACTAGGTCCCACAGTGCCCCCTAGCGTTTGCTTCCTTTGTCCAGATGTGAATGACCTATGTGGCAAGTAAATGTGCATGTTTAGAATGTTTCCTCGACACAGGTTTCTGTCTAACCTTTATTTAACCAGGAAGGTCAACTGATGACCTGGGGTAATCAAAGTGGGTTGGGAGTGCAAGGAATTGTGTCGTCAAGACATAGGGTCAGACATGGAAGACATTTTCTTGGGCCAGGATACCGGGGTGAACATGAACACCTCTCTACCCTTTCAAAAAGAGATGCGACTCTCACCTTGATCTGAGACCACATGCACACGCACACACTCACACATGCACACACACCCACGCACGCACACACACAGCAGTGTTCTGCCTCGTGTAACGTGCCCTGGAGATGCATGACATCAAACCAGCATGCGGTCACACCGGTGGCCCCTTTCCAAGTGGGGTACACTTAGGGGCCTCTGACACATCCTGGGTGTTGTTACATCCTTCCCAATTTAACTGGGCCATATATATACGTTCTCCATATTAAATAATTAAAATGAGTGCTTCCCTCAGCAAATCTTCTAATGGGCGGTGAGGGTTCTGATGCAAAATGGCTGCCGTGAAATTAGCAGTGGTAGAGGTGAGACGGGCGGGTCACCTTCCCACAGCCCGTCAATCACAGTAACAGATGGGGCCGAAGTCAATGTACACTTGTTCGATTTGTCAGTTTTTATTTGCCCAATTTTCAGTCCTGAGAATTGGCTATTTTTATACTGCGGTTTTAGACAACACTGGAATATATGTATGTGTTTATGTCACATACAGTGTGCAATGTAGTGGCAACCAAGCCAAAAAAAATACATGTTAATTGGAATACTAAAGCCGCACATTGAACGTTTTTTCATTTATTCTAGTGACAATATACAGACATCTATCCATCGGCATTTATAAAATCAGTATCAGTATCTTGCCAACTATTGGCATTGCTGACAACCGTCAACAAAAAGAAAAATTGATATGGGGTTATTCTAAGAAGAATTCAATCAATAAGAAATGGTAGTGGGTGGTTTTTTGATAACCCAGTAGACAGCAGATGTATTGCTGAACGAATTAATTAATGATGGGGCAACAATAAATATAGATAGATCTGGTGTATTTGTGGTCGGCTTGGTCGCTCATGGTCGGGTGGTAAACCCACACTGTTGTAAAACATGCGAATCCCTAGAACACGCCACAGTTCTGTTTTCACTAGAAGCCTCGTTGGGGTTCCGCCCACAATGCATAGCGGAAGCTTACTTTTTGTTGTTGCACTCGTAGAAAATGGCTGCTGTGAGTTAGATTCAGTTAGGCGCTGGAAATACTGTCCTGCGAAACTAATGCACTTTTCCCGGGATTTACAGTCATCGATGATGCGAGTCGTTTTATTGCTCCTTACAAGGCAAGTCGTTTATTGTTGTTCTACAGAAGCTCAATGCATTTGCGCTGCAATCCGGTTTGCTGGTCAGCTAATGCTAACAAACTTATCAGGCTGTATGTGCTAGCTGCCAAGCTAACAGGGTTGCAACTACGGTCACTTCGAGTTTCGCAGTCTTCGTATATACAGTGATCAGTTTCCTAGTAAGATAGTTAAATTAAGATAACTTAATTTTCTAACTCGATGGCTTCCGATAACTAACTAGCTAGTATTCAATCTCTCCATTAAGTTAACCAGATATATTTCTTCAGTGCTGTGTATGCAATACCAAGCATTTCCTTTAGTTTGTTGTAACTTTAGTGGGCTGTAAACTTAATTTGATTACTGAATGCACGACTTTGTCGAAGTGTTGTTGCTAAATAAAATGAATGACCGTGACACACGTATTAGCTTGCTCATTGGCTAATGTTTGGTATGTCACTGTAATGCACGGGCCGCACAACATTCCACCAGGACAGAGCTCGCGGGCGACTCTTAAGAGATCCCACCCCTTCCCCTGCGAGTGATCTCCGGATGAATAATTTTTTGAGATGCATCGTTCTTGAATGCAATCCGCTTATATGTAGTGTCGCGCTGAAGTCTGCTTTGGGAACATGAATCGTGCTAGGTTAGTTGCGTCGCGAAGGACACCGATCTGCACCGATCCACGGTAACGGAAGATGTGGCCTTGGCACCTGCAGGCATTGAGTGGTTGACTGATGGAGGTTGGCGCGTCGGGATAACGACAGAATCTGCAACTGTCAGCGAGGCGACCGGCGGTGGACCACAATGGTAAGACGGTGATAGTGCTGTCAAACTTTTCCTTTACTTGGAGGTGTTGACATTCAAGGAGAACATATGATGGTGTGCTTACAGTACATAGTACACATCATTGGCGATGATGCACCATAATTACTCATTTCATCGTTTTTCTCAGCAACACATTTTGGAGGCTGCCTTGGATCGGGCTGAGGTAGGGGTTTTTTTTGCCTTTAGAAGTTATCTATTGAGAGAAGCGCGGTCATGCATGCAGTTGGCTGCGAGTTGTTATATTTAATCTTTTTAAGTCTTTTTAAGTCTTTCCTGCTGAAAATTCCAGATTAAACCGGCCTAAATTGGTCAAGCTGGTTTAAGATTCATTTTTGACACTTTCAGCTGGTCAAGCAGCTGTTCACCAGCTGCCTAACCTATAGTCAGCTCATTCCCCAGTTTGACCACCAGCTTACTCTACCACCTTTTGTCCCACTGGAGACCAGTTTTGACCAGCCACAGACCAGCTATGACCCAGTTGGAAGTGCCAAAAATACAGTTTAAACCAGATTCGAAGCCCAGCTGGTCTTAGCTGGAATTTTCCGGCAGAGCTGTCAGTCATTTCTGTCGATTTTGCATTTTTTTTCCCCGTTCAGTATATCGTGGAAAGCGCGCGCCAGCGGCCGCCCAAGAGAAGAGGCTCTTCCAGCGGGAGGAAGTCTCTCTACCAGAAGCTCTATGAGCTGTCCCAGGAGGAGTGCGAGAAGGAACCCGAATTAAAGGTAAGGCGTTGAATTCTGAACCCTCTATAGAAATGATCTAAACCAGGGTTTCCTGGCGTGCTGGTGACATTTCCTGGTTTTTGTTCCATCTGAGCTTGATCACAAGATTTTGATGCATAAATAAAAGTCTTAAGCACGAATATTCTGAATGGTAAAACGCCCGCAGCACATGGTCACCTGCATTCATTGAACATTATTAATTAAAGTATTTGCAGTTTTGTAGTTATAGGTTTCAGTGGAGCAAAGATCAGGAGCATTTCTGGCACCCCCAGGGCCAGGGTTGAGGACCCCAGATCTAAATAATAATAATGATTCAAAAGTGAGGTCTCTTGTACTGCTGCTCTTTTTCATTGCTTGACTGTCTGACTTTTTTGAATTTAGAAACTGAGGAGAAATGTCAATCTGCTGGAGAAGCTGGTCTCCCAGGAGGCGGTGTCGTGCCTGGTGGTCAACCTGTACCCGGGGAATGAGGGCTACTCGTTGATGCTCCGGGGGAAGAATGGATCTGGTGAGAGTCCCCCCCCCCCCCCCCTTCGTAGTCCACACACTGCAGTTTAGTTGGTGCCTCCTGAATATTTGTGTATTAGCTTTCAGAAGGGCTCAATACAAAAGTGCACTCCTTAATGTTATTACCCATGGTGCAGTGCAGAACCTGCCGTATGCAAATCGGGTCTCTCTGAAGGCCGGCCGAGCGGTTTTCTCCAGCGTTCCTCCCCGAAGTGAAACGGAAGCCTTTCTTTTCGTCCCGCTCAGACTCCGAGACCATCCGGCTTCCCTACGAGGAGGCGGAGCTCCTGGAGTACCTGGACGCCGAGGAGCTGCCCCCCATCCTGGTGGACCTGCTGGAGAAGGCGCAGGTGAGCGCGCCGACGCTCCGGAATTTACCGGAACGTTCCTTTTACCGGGACGCGGCTCCTCGGTGCTTGTCGGGTTGTGGAGAGCTCGTGGGCAGGGTGTGCCGGTCTTTGCTTTCACCTAAAAATATGAAATCAGTTTGGACCGGCAAAGCAATGGAGCCGAGTGTGCTCTGTATTCAGTGTGAGAGGGGTTTTTTTGGGGGGAGAAAAAACCTCCCGTGGGGTCGAATGGAAGGATTCCCGCCATCTTGTCAGACTGACTGAGTGCAGTGTGTTCCTCTTCTCTACCTGTGACTCATCTCACCTGTTCTCCGCCCACGCCCGCCCCAGGTGAACATCTTCCACTGCGGCTGCGTCATCGCCGAGGTCAGGGACTTCCGGCGGTCCGCGAACGCCAAGATGCCGACGTACCAGAGCCAGCACATCCTGCTGCGGCCCACCATGCAGGTGAGTGCCAGCGGGTCCGCTTTCTGATCTGAAAAAAAACAAAAATTTGAGCAGACTCCTTGTTTTGACCCCTTTCCCCCTTTTTCCTGTTCTCCTCAGACCCTGATCTGCGACATCCACGCTCTGACCAGCGACCATCACAAGTGGACGCAGGTACGAGAGGCTTGCCTTGCCTCGACCAATGGGAATGCTTTCTCTAAAGAAGAGTCCCCCCCCCTTTTCATCTACAGCAGGGCTGCTCACATCAACAAGTCAATCAGTCTTATCTGTGTTCCAGCAGAAAATGACAACTGTCTGAATAGAAAAAAAATGCCAGATTTCCAACTGCTGCTGACTTTTATTGGCAAGCAGTGCACCTCTTTGGCTGGCGATCAATCTTGTCAGATTCTTCTGTCAGCATGACCTTCAGTTTGTTTAAAATGCTGATCTGAGTGTGTCGGCGAAAGGTCCTCTCGTCAGATGCAAACTGCTCAAGTGTCTTCACGAGGGGTGCCCGAGGCAATATCTCGCGGAGCGCTTAACATCGCCTGGCTCTGATAATCCCTCGTGTTAGGGCAGGTCTGAAATGCACGTCTTTGCCGGATTAAAATGCGCGGTGATGTGTGGAAAAGTGCTGGAAGTGGCGAGAGACACCCGACTTGATTTATGTCGCGCCTCGGCGCTCACTTGATTGACAGGGCATTGCGCAGCTCTGTTTCTCAAGTCTGGCTCTGGTTCAAATGTAGTCCACGACCTCCAGGATTTTTGGACTACATTTCCCATGAGCACCGTTCTCTCACCACTTCCTGAATGCCTTCCCGCAGGACGACAAGCTGCAGCTGGAGAGCCAGTTGATCTTGGCCACCGCTGAGCCCCTGTGCCTGGAGCCCTCCCTCTCTGTGACCTGCACTGCCAATCGCCTGCTCTACAACAAGCAGAAGATGAACACCCGCTCTATGAAGCGGTGAGTCGGCCATTTTATTTTTTACACTTGGGTTAGATTCAGTCCGCAGCTACACGTGGTCCAATTCAGACCCCTCCCCTCCCCCACCCCGCCCTCGTTTGTGACATAGTTCAGATATTTGTGGTGTGAACAGCAAAAAAAAAACACAGTTGCATTTTTTCATTGATTTGTACCGCAACTGTGTGGCAATAATGTCTGACTAGTAGCCATGTGACGTGTGGGTGGGTATGTGTGTGTCTGTGTGTGCGTCCTTGTGTGTGTGTGTGTGTGTGCGCGCCAGTGCCTGTGGGAAGCCATTGTGATGATTTGCCAGGTTATACAGTGATAAAATTAGCATGGAAAACTTTTATAGTGTGGCTATAAGCAGACCTTGACAGGTCACAGGATGGATGAAGGTATATTTCAATTAAACTGTAATGGTGTTGAAATATGTCGCGTAATCATATTGAAACGCATCACATTTTAAAAAAATTACGGTCTTACACAACGGTGCGTTTGCGTGCCAGCGAGAGTGAGCGAGCGGTTTTGTGTGGGAATGCGGAACGTGGCAGTTTTTTTTGGAAGAGCTCCCGTCTCGTCTAACCGTAGAATCCGCCATCATCTATCAAACTGGGAAAACACACGCCCCTGTGTGGGGAGCTCGCACAGTACCGCTAAAATGAGGCTCGTAGCGGAAAATACGCGTGCCAAGCTAGCTAGCTCGGCGGCTAACGAGGTGGGGGGGGGGATGGAACGGTTCGTTGTGCGCTTATCTCCACGGGGCCGTTGGAAAGCGGGACGGGGCCGTCGATCTGGTCACGGGTGTATTTTTGGCGCCGCGGCTGAGCGCCGGTAACCGTCTGGCTCCTCTGTCCGGTGATGGGCTCGGCTGGCCGTCTGGCTGTGTGGGGGGGGAAAAAAAACTTTATTTAACCTCAGCTATTCTGCACAACTGTAGCCTCCGCTTTTAGTTTTTCTCAAATGTGCTGGTTTTTGGAAAAAGGTCTGCAACTCCAGTGGGTCCTTAAAACGTGTTTGCAGTGCACGGAAGCGATGAGGTCATAGTCATGAAAAGAAAGGGTGTTCTGGGTAAATTGTAAATCGAGCCGTTACAATACCAATCTAATCAACCGGATGGCATTCATTGACAAGTTGTCGGCCGAGTGCACTTCTTGAATCTGCTGGGTCACTAGGACAGTTTGGTCTTCAGCCTTGTGTTTGCATTGTGAGTCACTCGGGATAAGAGTGTGAGCTAAATGCTAGTTAAGTCAGAAGACTGCTCTGCCCCCCATCCCCCAGGTGTTTTAAGAGGCACTCGAGGGCGGCTCTGAACAGGCAGCAGGAGCTGGCGCATTTCCCCACCCCCCCACAGCTGCGCCTCCTCGACTACCTGCAGAGGAGGAAGGAGAGGAGAGCGCCTCCCTCCATCGACCTGAAGATCTCCAAGGCCGGGAGCGTAAGAGCACCTCCTGCCGGGGCAACCCTGCACATGCGCACACACACACACACACACACACACACACTCATGCATGTACACACACACACACACTGATCGCCTGCTGTTTCTCTGCAGCAGTGTGTGGACACGTGGAGACAGAACAGCTGCCAGCTCACTGCCCCTGCTGAAGTCAACGTGAGTCTCTCTGTCCATCTCTTCTGTCCCTCTTTTACTGGTTGTTTCTCTTCCTTTCATCCCTTCTACATCTCTCTTTCCCACCTCATCACTCTTTCCTGTAAGCCTGTGTTTCTCTGGGTCTGTAAGATGGGGGTTTAGATGGACTCTCTCTCTCTCTCTGTCTCTCTGGGTGTGTAAACTGAGGGATTAGATGGACTCTCTCTTTCTCTCTGGGTGTGTAAACTGAGGGATTAGATGGACTCTCTCTCTCTCTCTCTCTCTGGGTGTGTATGCTGGGAGATGAGATGGATCCTCTCTCTCAGTCTCTCTGGGTCTCTAAAATGGGGGGTTAGACGCTCTCTCTGTCTCTGTTTCCAGGTGGAGCAGTACGCCGTGGTGGAGAAGTCGGTGAAGTTGGAGGATTCTCAGCCCGTCGTCTGGCCTGCTCAGGTGGGATTCCTGGGACGGGTGGAGCTCGCCTTACCCTTCAGTCCCTGGGGTGTTTGGTATTTTGAGTATATTGGGACGTGAGCATGTGACCCATTGGTGTGAGCTCTGAGCCCCTCCCCCTTCGTCCTCCCCCCTCACAGGAAGTGAAGGATGACTACCTGTTCGAATGTGAAGTGGGCGGACAGTTTCAGAAGACCAGGGTGTCCATCTATCAGTCGGTGGGGGACCCCCTGGTCTACGGGAAGATATACAGCGCCAAAGATCCCAAATCTGAGGAGGACCCCAACGACCTGCACCTCATTCACCCACCGTAAGCACCCCCATCCCGTCACTGTCTGACACACAGTGTGAAATATTTAACTCTCAAAATGCTGGTAAAATGTGGAAACTCTGCGCTGAGAACTAAACTTGTCGCTCACTTTTTTCTTTTTCCTCCATCAGCTTTCTGATTGGTTCAAAGATTGATGCTGACAGGTGAGGTCATCGTCAAATACTATATGATAATACAGTACTATAATAACATAATTCATCGCCCAAGAGGGTTAGAGGGTGTATTAAGCAATACATCTCAGAGCTAGTGGCCCCATAGACATTTAGGGTGTGACTGAAAATCAGTATCTCCTGATTATCCCTTTGAAGGAGTGGGTTTTTTGGAATGTTCTTTTTCAGCATTCTAAGTCAGTGTTCTAGAACGCCACTGCTCTCAGTTCCCAGTAGTGATTGTGACATCAGCATTAGAATTTTCAGTTGAGAACATTCTAATCACATATTTGTGACCTCACACCTTAAAGGGATAAAGGAGAAATCTAACATTGCTAACTGGAGTGCATTTCTCCTCTGCGTCCTGTTAATAATCCGTGCTTTTCTATGGGGGTGGGGGCCACAGGTTCCTGAACCAGTACAAAGAGGTGTACGAGCGGGACGTGAAGTGCCCCGTGAAGATGTCCCACAATTCTGGGAGCGCGGCGGTGCAGGGAGGGCACGCCTCCCCCGGGAGGGAGCTGGAGGTGAGGGCCTCGTCCGGGCCGACGCCCGTTACCCAGGTCTGACCCGACGGCTGCCTGACAGAAAATAATTAAGAAGGGTCCTTCCATATTCAACAAGGAACCTTTTTGCAGACAGTAATGTCAAAACAACACTTGAAATAGTTCAGTGAATGTCATGTTTAATTTGATTGGTGTGCGTGTTGCTGAAAAGTATTGTGTAAATAATAAAAATGTGTCATTTGTGATCTTGCTACCCACCTCAACGCCACCACTGCTGTTGAGATGGCGTCTGTGGTGGGGAATAGGGTGACGGCAGCCATTTAACGGTTGTTTTTACGATTGTGCGTATTGTCTCCTGTGTGGCACAGGCTGACGGTTTCTCCCCGCTGGTTCAGTCCTCGGTGTTGGGGAAGGGAGTTAAACACAGGCCGCCTCCCATTAAACTGCCAACGGGGCCCGGCAACAGCTCCTCAGGTAAACCGGCCAATCGCTTTCTCTCTTCAGCGGCTCCTCGGGTACACTGGCCAATCACAGTGACTCTTCTGCACCTCCTCAGCTAAACCGTTTGGCTGCGAGTGAATTGTAGCGTAGTCCACTCCTGACTCCGCCTCCTTCCTCCTTACCTGTGGCGCAGGTAACTCCTTCAGCTCGCCGCCGACGGGGGGTCACCTCAAGTGCACGACTCCGCCCCCCTCCAAGAGCCAATCGCTGTCCCGGAAGCACTCCATGGAGCTGAGCCAATCCGGCCTGCTGTCGCCTGCAGCGGTGTCTCCCATTGGCTCCTCACAGAGTGAGTATGGCCTTAGGCTCCGCCCACAGCCACACCCCCTGGCAGGCCTCTCTGTCTGAGAAAGCGCAGTTGCATCCCGACCTTCATTTGTTTTCTATGAAGAGGACACTTAAGGTCCTCTCTTAATGACGTGGACACAACTGACCAATCGCTGGCAAGTTGAGAACCATGAAACATCTTCACAAGATAGTGGACACACTTCCGGTAGAGAAGGTTGGAAGTTGAAAGCATATTCTCATAATGACATCAACTTTGGAGTTTATCTAAAAACGTACGGTATTGATCTTTTCTGACCTTTGACATGTTTGTTAACTGTCTCTCTCTCTCTCTCTCCCCCCCCTCCCTCCCTCAGGATCGGGGACCCCCAAGCCCCCCACACCCACGAACACGCCCTGCTCCACACCCCACCCGCCTGACGTGCAGGCGGCCACGCCCACCCCGCAGGACCCGGCGGTGGGGCCCCAGCCGGCCCTGCTGGCGCCCTTCGCCCAGCAGCAGATGGCGCTCAGCCAGACCCTGCCCGTCATGACCATCCCGCTGCCCACCATGGCCAGCTCCATCACCACCGGCACCTCGTCCTCCCAGGTCATGGCCAGCCCCGCCGGGCTCAACATCATCAACGTGGTGGGCTCCGTCTGGTGAGCGCGACCGTCGCCCCCGGTTACGCCCCCGGTTACGCCCCGGTTACGTCAAAAGCGGGCCCAGCTCCCCCAAAAATTTGAAAGCGTTACTCGGTAACTTTCAGTTTTCGTGCGTGTGGACTACACCAACTTCACTTAATTGACTTAATTGTTTCCATAGCAACTAATTATGAGTTGGTTGAGCAGATCCATGTCACATTTTCATTACGGACTCTAGATTTTGCATGTTGAACTTTGGAGACCACAGCATCAGCCAGGAGTTCTAAAACTTGTTAGTCGTTTGAATTAGCTGGACACTCAAGCAGTTCGTGCTCAATGGCTTTGCTGCTAAAAGGCTAAAAAGCTGTGTTCATGACCCGTGTTAATGTGTGTGTGTGTGTGTGTGTGTCTACAGCAGTCCCCAGGCTCTGATGAGTGGCTCAAACCCGATGTTGGGCTGCAGCCCTGGTGCTCTGAACCTGAGCGGGATCCTGCCCGGAGGAGGTCTGATGTCCGGGGCCCTCCCCACCATGCAGCCCACAGCACAAGCAGGTAACCTGCCCGCCCCCCAAACTCTCCTCTGGAAAAGAGTGATGTCACACAGCTGCTTCTTTTCACTCTTCCCCGTTGGCTGACTCCCACACTGGGAGAAGCTAGCCACTTGCCCAAGACACCCTACGTGGCTGCCCCCAGATTTGATGTCAGTGCCTATTTGTTTATTTATTTTTGACATAATTTTGGAGGGGGGGGGGGGAGTTGGATCTCTTTACTGAAATTTTGGATCTCTTTGGCGAAAGACCTGGTCCAGAAGTGTAGAAAGAGTGACTAAACATGTTGAAGATTAAGAGAATTGAGATATTTTTTTCTGTATCGATCCTCTTGTGTTTCTTGTTGTCCTGAAGCAGGGAGCCACTTTGGTCTGAATAACTCCTCAGGACTGCGACCCTTGAACCTCCTCCAGGTAAGAGGAGCCTCTCCTGAGGAGCGATGTGATGTCAGCATGCGAATGGGGCGTGGCCTCTTCACCTGCACCTCTGTGACTCCTCATCTTCCTTCTCCTCCTCCTCAGCTTCCCTCCGGACCCCTGATCTTTAACTCTCTGCAACAGCAGCAGCTGTCCCAGTTCTCCCCACAGCAGCAGAACAGCCAGTCGGCCACTTCCAGCCCCCAGCAGCAGGGGGAGACGGTGAGCACACATGAAAATCAGCACACACGTGCACAGATACTATAGAGCAAGAGTCCTGGTCCTTCTGGGATTTAGTGTTGTTGGTTACCTCAGGTTCACTTCCCACATCTTCCCTTAGTCTCACGCAAAACCGGGATAATGGCTTAGATTTACTGCAGTTAGAAGGAAATTAAAGTTATTAAATTAAAGTTAGTCCTGAGGTCACAAATGACCCTTCTTGGTTACTTGTGGGTTGGAATCAAGTAACCATTTCAGCCCCAAGAACCCAGGTGAGGTGAGTTAACTGTTTTAATTGATCAAATAATAAAATAAAAAAAAATTTTAAACTATGTAAAAACAAAAAAAAAACCAGGGTCAGTGAGCCTTGCTGCAGAGACGATATGATAGTCACAGTCAGGATTTTGGTGTTTGAAAACAAGGGTACAGAGACTGAGGTTCCTTCTCTCTACCGCCCCCTCCAGGTGGACCAGGGCATGGGCGGGCCGGACCAGGCCCTGGGGAGCCAGCAGACGGCGGTAATTAACCTGACCGGAATGGGCGGGTTCATGTCCCCTCAGGCCGCAGGTATGGATACACGACCGCTCTAGAACACAACCGCTCTGGAATGTGACCACTACAGAACGTGGTCACTCTGGAATGTGACTGCTCTAGAATGTGACCGCTCTAGAATGTGGCCACTCTAGAACGTGACTTCCCGGGGCTCATCCATCCAAGTGTCTCCGTGTAGGAGTGGAGCTGATCTAGGATCAGTGTTCTCTGGTCCATATCCTAACCTTATCCATTATGAGCTAAAACCTAAAAAACTGATCTCCAAGAGTGTGCTGCTAACTCAGTGGCCTGCATTCACAAAGCTTCTTCCAGTAGACCTGCCTAATCAGGCACGTAGGACTAGTCCTTTAGCCCAGTAATGCGTGAGATTGGGATACAGGAAGTGGATAGCTGATCCTAGATTAGCTCCTCCTACTTTTGAGCCAGCTTTATGACAATGAGCCCATTACTTGCGCACGCGATGACCCGCGGGTGTGTCTGTGGCCCCGCCCCCTTTCCCCCTCACCACAAACGGTTGCCATGTGACAGAGGCTGCTTTAGACCATGAAAGCCTTTAATATTTCTTAGCTTTTTTAAAAAAAATTTTTAATTCCCCATTCAATCAACACATCCAGGACATTGTCACGAATTGGTTCCGCAGAGGTACTAACAGACACTAATCACGCAGATCATGCTAATAGATGTGTCTCTTCCACCACCACCACCACCCTTCACCCCCCCCTCCCCCGTAGTCTCGTAGCTTTTCTTACTAATTCATTAGCCGATGTAACTGTAGATGAGTTTGTTCTTTTTTTGTAGTTTCTAATAGGTGACCTCTGACCTCCACCTTCCTCTCCCTGTTTTGTTCCGCTTCACTATCCCTTCGTTTCCGTACTTCTGTTTTTTTCCCCCCATTTTCCCGCCTTTTTTTTTTTTTTTTTTTTTACTGTAACCTCAACCTCCTCCTCCTCCACCTCCCCTCCTCTCTCACCCTGTCCCATGTGCTCTCCCTGTGACTCTTCCTTCATGACCCCCTGTCCCCTGTCCCCTGTCCCCCCCCCCCACGTAGTGCTATCCCAGCTGGGCTGTGGCCTGGACAGGCCTGGGCCCAGTCTTCCACCATCGAGGCTCCACCTCCCCCAGGGCTTACCACACCAACAGCACCAGCCACAGATCCAAGTAATCCAGCAACTTCAGTCTGACCCTCACATGCCAAGCACAAATTCTGTGCTCCACAAACCCAAAAAAAAGAAAACAAATCTCTCTCTAAAACAAAAAACTGCTTTAAAAAAATAATAATTCTGCAGTAAATCTCAATTATTTGGGTGTAAAAAAAAAAAAAAAAATTCTCAGGTTTTAGTTTTGGGGGTTTTCTCTTGTTTTACCCCGTTTATATTTCGTTGTTTGTTATGGTTTCTTCATTGTTCTTTTAACACATGTGTATCTATATGTGTTTGGAAGCCAAAAGCTCTCTCGGGTGAAGAATCGTGAAGGAATTAATGTTCATGGGGAGCACGGAATTTTCTCACTTTTACCACACAAACCCATTCCATCCTTTTTTATTTATCATTGTTGTTCTTATTTTTAAATCAAGCTTTCAAGTAGTGCTTGTGGCACATCCATATATGAGACTAATCGCTTCTGTCCTGACTCCTCCCACCCGGTGCATGTGACCCCAGGAACATGGCTGGTTTATCGCCGTGGTAACGGCGCTTTCGAACAGCATTGCTTGACAGAGGCTCCGACGCCGGACGCTCTACCTGATCACTTTTCACACAGATACTCGCACATGCATGGTGTTATTATTTCTGTCAAACTTGTGTTATTTTTTATTCCCCCACCCTCAAACCCCTTTTCTTAAGCTGCAGCACCCCCCCACCCCCCCCCCCATATGAACGCTAACCCGTACGAAGCCCTGACTGGCTGAGCACCAAGTGGAAGTTGCTGACTTACTGAAATCTCTGCACCCCCCCCCCCCTCCACCACTTTAAAAACACAGAGCATGAGTGTGGAAAAAGCATTTGCGCAGCATAACGTCATACGGCAGCAATGTAGCCGAGCTATGGAAAAGAACGAAAGAAAGGCAGATTAGTGCCGTTTGCAGGTTCCTGTGCCACTGGTGCTGCTTGACTGTTCGCTCATGTCTATAATGTGTGCAAACCCATATGTGCATTTCTGCAAGTGCCACCCGCAAGTCCCCCGCTCCCATTACCACTGACCCCAACTCCTACCCTTAACCCTAAGCCTACCCTAAAAATGACCCCAAACCCCACCCTAACGCTATTCCTATCCTAAAGCCTACTCCTACCCTTGACTCTACCCCAAACGCTACCCTCAACCTTACCCTTAAAACTTACCCCAAATGCTCCAACCACCAAAACACTAATCCCTCCCCAAATGCTACTGTAACCTTACACCCTGGCACAACCCTAAAGCCTACTCATTCCCCGAAACCCTACCCTGAAACCTACTCATACCAACCATACCCTAAACCATACCCTTAACCTTACCCCTACTCCAACCCTTAACCCTAACCTACCCTACCCCTATCCAACCCCTACCCAGTTACTGCACCCCTCGCTTCTACTAACCCCAGACACTTATTGCACACACTTCCTGTTTTACGGTTAAGGCTCATTGGACGCACCTGTGTGACGAGGCTCACTTCCTGTTTTCTCTGTGGCCCCTCCCCCCACTCCCCCCCCCCCTTTTCCCCACATTGCAGTTGCAATTCTTGCAGCACCAAATGCAGCAGCAAATGGCTATGGCGGGGGCAGCGGCGCAGGGTCCGGCGCCGCCACGGCAACATTCCGCCAGCCAGCCAAGAAGTAAGCGGAAGCGGAGCACCCCGCAGCCCCTGCCCAAATCGTGAGGGGATGCCGGCCCGGTAGACCACGGTTCGCCCCTGCCACACGGATCCCCTTACCCCCCGGTTAAAAAACAAAGAGACCTATCGATACTGTACTCCGGTGTCCACACTTAACACGCCACCTCGAGAGTTCAGAAGACTGTTTTTTTGTTTTGTTTTGTTTTTTAAAAAATACATTTAAAAAGATACATGACAGTTGGTGACGAGGGCAGGTCCGAATGAGGCTCGTCATTTTGGACGCCGAGGTTATTCTCTGTAAGGCAGAATCGGGCAAACCTGGTCCTGGAGCACCAGAGGAGTTGTATGGTTGTAGTTTCACCCAAACTCATAACTGCACCCATTCTGAACAGTTTTTAGGTTTCCTCTGTGCAGATGACCATGTACTGGGGGGTAACCAGCCTTTCATTACTAACCGTTAAGTTGGGGTACCAAACTACACTTAGTCAAACTACCCAGAAACATCTCTGGCGCTCCAAGACCAGCAGAGACTACTGCTGTTGTGCTTACTGACTCTAGAGTTGTGCCTTCTGAGGAACTTGAAGGAGTTCTTCTGGATTGATGTCCCAGTATTCAGGTGTGGAAATGCGCAAGGCTTTTAGAAACAGGACTCCACACACAATGGCGGAGTCCGCATGAATGTGTGTTCAGGATTTTGGCCTGCCAAAGGTGTTCCTCGTGCCGCGTCTGCTTTCGAACCCTCCGCAGAGGAGCGTTTGGGCGCCCACTGCGTGCCACCGACTTCCTCCTCGCGGCTTCACAGAGGGAGAGCTTTAAGGGCCTTGGAAACGCGCCCGGCGACGGCGGGCGATTTAGCTGCCGCCGTCGACCGACGAAGGGTGAATTTCAAGAACGCACGTGCGTTTTTAATCCAGCACGTTTTAAAACGATGTCGTACTCAACAGGGATTTGTGTACTGTACATTCATATGAAATCAGGTGTGGAGGGAGGGGGGAAAAAAAAGATATCTGGCCACAGATGCTGATTTTTTTCTTTTTTGTAAATGTTCTTTGTCAGCAGTTTTATTGTGATAAAAAGAAAATATATATTGACATTGAAAAATACAACTTTTAGAAGAAAAAAAAAAAAAACACCCTCTCAGAAATGTGTGGTTTGTGTGTGTGGTCTCACTTGTCGGTTTCGACGCTCTGTGTGACCGTGTTTATCAGTTTGCCGACCTCGCGGTTCCTCGTTACCGCACGGCTGATGCAGTCCTGGAGCTTCTCGCTCGACAGCGACGTCCCACCTGAGAGAGCGAAGAGAGATCTTGCGTCACACTGACGTTTTCCCGCACCCCAGACCAGGGATGTACTGCATGCAGTTTAGACAGGGAAAAATACATTCAATCATTGAGTGCTTATTTAGGTTTACAATGAGCTCTGCAACACTGTAGTTGACTTCTGAAATTTACACACTTCCGTGTGTAAATATTTTACGTAGTTTTGTCAAATGATTGCTATTTAAAATAAGGGTTGGAGTGCCCTGGCTAACTTTGGGGGGGGGGGGGGATGTTCTTCCCACACCTTCACTATAGAAACTCTAGTGCGTAAGTACGGTGTCTCTGAGGACAGTGCGTGGAACCTGCCTGGTTTGTGGAGCATGCAGAGAGTGTCGTTCTCGTCGGTCACCACGGTCATCATGGCGGTGGACAACGTCTCCTCTTCAGCAGTAGGGTCAACGATAACGATGGAGCTACATACGGGAAAACCAGTGTTATTAACAGTGGAGTTACATATGGAGGAAAACTTATTTACAATAGAGCTACATAAGGGGGAAACAAAGTTATTTACGATGGGAGTTCAATATGGGGGGACATCCTAGTTAATTTATCAACTTGTAACACATCAGGAGCTCACAAGGTGAGATTAGTATAAACCACTCTCAAATAAGAAAACATTTCACATGAAAATATTTAAGCAGTTAATATATGAAGACTGGAAAATCCCATTCTGAAGGGTGTGTTAACGTTTGAGGAACTATCCCATGTCTTAGAACTAAGACAGAATTCTCACGTCCATGTCCCAGCCATCAAAAAGTGATGTGCTGCTGCAAGTTCTACACAACAGTAGGGTCGGAACAATGACGTACTCATCAAATACTGCAAATGACGAGCTGACCGGATGCTTGGCTACGTTCAGGTGCCGTTTCTTGTCCGTGTTCACTTCCGCCAAGTCTGTGTCTTTGTTGATGGAAACTTCCGGAAGCTGCGCTGTGAGGAAATTGGGTACGTCGTTTATTTGTGTTTGTTTTGCGCAGGAAACGTAACAACAAAAAAATGTCGCATTCAGACGATTTGCCACTCCTTACCATTCTTTAGCGCCGCCACTAATGCGATAACGCAGGCATCCAGCAAGTTTCCGTCGTAGTCCAGACACATGATGTCACAGTACAGTACCCAGCAGAGCTAGCATGAAACACACTTAATTACTGTCAGTGTAATATACTGGTCATGAATGTGTCTGTGCAAAGAATGATTCTATTCTTATGCACAGTTTTAAATTTGTACTTTTCCAAGAACACCAGTCTTACCTTTGCTTTTTCAATGCATAGGTCTTCTTTCAGTAGAACCTCAGAGCTAGAACAGGAGTAGAATTATTAAACGTTGTCACATATTCATCAGTAATAACCCAACGACCATGAAAATATGGGGCGGGGCGTGAGGGATACCTCTCGATGACGTCAGCCATGAACTGGCTGGCTGCTTGCGCCTGTTCCCCCGGCGGACCGGGTCGGAACTTGGACGAACACAACGGCGGTAGATCCACATTTGGAACTGAAAAGGAGGTCAAAGGAACAGCCTCGTAAGCGATGCCATAAACATATGTAATAACACGTTATCTAAAAACAGCTGAAGCACTTACCTATATAACCGCTATTTGGTGCGTCGGCCGGTGGAGAAGTTAGTTCCTATGAACAAGACGGGAGAATTAGTTAATGTGTTAAGTGAAGCTCAATCTGAATTTAAACGGCTGTAGTTAGTTTGCTCGCCGCTCTTTTCTGGCCATTAGAGTCAGTACTCTACCCCTTTAATACCACAAATAACAGTGGTGTTTCCGATCTTCACCAGTGCCGATCCGTCTGCAGTCGATATGGAACCTTCAGATGAGAATTAACAGTATGCCCCAACATTAATTTACACTGTGACAGGTACATAAATAAACAGCAACTGTCGATACTCATAAAAATGTCGATCAATCCATCAATTCGTTCTAGTCTCTTTCAAGCAATGATGACTGAGTAACTTGATCAAGCAAGTTCATCTACTAGTGGACAGCACAACAGAAAAGAGTTTCTCACCTATATTAAGGGTTGTGGTTCTGAATTCGCCCAGTTCTCGTCCATCTGGCCGGCAGTTTTCTTTCTAATGAGGACAAGTACTGAATATAATGATTGTTCAAACGTTATTTGCGATGACATATACGAACGCCTGCCCTTTTTTTTTTAGCTGCGAGTGGTCCAGACTCCAGAATAATATCACTAGCTAAAAAAAATCGCAAAACATACGAGCAAAGAATGACACTGAATTAAGAACAGCCACCTACCAGAAAACTCCTGTGGTATTCTAGGGGCTCTGCAGTTCTGGGTGAAAAAACACAGTTCGTAATGTATATACACAGCTAAAATAATCATTTATTTAACCTGCTACCAACCTAGTTCAGAATAACTGAGTGGTGGGTAACTGTGGGTAACGTTAGCCAGCTAGCTAGCTTTCAAATGACATATTAGGTACTTACAAATAGATGAGTAATCTGCATTTTAAGATAAGCTAAACTCTTTACAAATGTATACGATTTAGTGTGTCTAGTTCCTCCAACATCTAAAGAGAGACGTTAAGAGCAATCATTTTCATTTTAGCTTACAGTTCACTCACTTGAATCCAGCCGCCATGCTGTTTTGATGCACCACGTGAACATAGGTAAACTAAGCTACAATGATTCAAAGCAGATTCGTTAGTTTTTGTGTGCCAAAAAAATATGTAGCCTAGAAAAGAAACAACTTGCTTTTATTTAAACGGTTTACTTCTGTTACGATTCAAAACAAATACATTATATTATGTGTTTAACGTAGACTATTAACAAATACAAAATTTTATACAAACAACATATAAAAATCGATTTAATCGAATTTCACATTCGTTTACTGCGAAATAATATAGTACCTAATCACTCCCAGCCGGCAGTGGCCGCTGTCGCGTTGTAGTTCACTTCTCCTAGCCGGATTTTCCTCTTGCAGCGATGTGGTGATGTGTTCTTTTCCAAAATTACGAGAGACTTCCGCGTAGGTGTTTCACTGTGAGTGGAAGTAAAAGTTGAATGAGAAAACACAAATCTAGGCTGCCGAACGAAATGGTGTGTTATGCCTCAGTTTAATATAGCTAACTTACATTGCTGGCTGTCTCGGTAATGGTACATTACATGAGGTCCGGTCTACCTTGCTTTGTGTCAAAGTGCAATTAATCAGTTACCCATTTTTCTGTAGTCTAGTACTGTGCTGCTGTAGGGTTAGGGGTCCTATGCGACCGGGAATGGACAGAGATGGATTGCGGATTGTGTGAACTGATTCCGTGTCTGGCTGCCTTAGCAGTTGTGGCTTTAATTTTGGTAAGTAACGTTCATTATTTGCTTGTTTAGGTTGCCAAGTACCTTTAACTGTATGCACATAACCAGCAAGTTTTGATTATTTCTGGTGTTGTCTTAGAATCGTAACTTGTAAACTTTGCTAATTAGCTAAAGAATTGACGTTATTGCTTACTAGATGCTGCCTCTGTTATATTTTAATGTAATGACAACCTTGCCAAAGTTATAATGAGAGACTGGAATGGTATCCATGTTGCTGTAATGATAGTTGGCTAAGCTGATCCTTAAATGCACCTTTCCTGTTTGAAATCAATTAAGTTATCGGTGGTTAACGGGAGAAATAATTCATCTTTGCATGTGGCACGTCAGTTGCAGCTTACGTTTTTAAGATAACTGACTTGTCCATTTTAAAGTGTATTTTGTTTTACTTTTGCGTTAGTATTACGTCATTGTGTCGTCAGAATACATTTGCATTCATGTTTTTCTCTCTCTCTCTATTGAAGGTAATATTAATTGCGCACTTCAGCGCTTCAGGTATGGTTGACCTGAGACGCCACGAGAAGGAGAAGTATTTCCTCTCCGGAGACGGAGCGAAGGAGGCGTTCCCCAGTCTCCATGACCCCCATTCCCGGGAGCTGTCTGTGGTAGTGCCGTCCTACAACGAAGAGCTCCGGTGTAGGTGTTTTTGTTCCGGTTACTCATAGTAGCGTTGACTGACGGGTTCAAGTGACGGGTAACATAATCAGGGCGGTAGTATATGATAGTAGTCTGGGAACTGAGCGTGTAGCTCCGAGGTTCTTGGTTTAATTCCCCGATGGGGCACTGCCGTTGTACCCTTAAGCAGGGTACTTACTTGAATTGCTTCCGCTGTATAAACATATTGTATGTACACAATGTATCTCTCTGGATTACAGCGTCTGTTTAATGCCTAAAATGTGAAAATGTTGTCTAACTGTAATAACTGAACATAGTTGAGGGTTGTCTAGGATACATCAGAATTATCTTGATCTGTCGCTCTCTTGTTCTGCCATTTGCACAGTTGGCATTCTCAAGCCAGGCAATTAAGATTATTTATTCAAATAACTTCCCACTCATCTCAAAAGACTGACTTTCAGAGAATAAGAATCGGACCAAAGCCAATCAAGCGTGTTCTGAGTCCCAATCCGTGCACGGATTTTGTATGTGCTGTTGTGTGTTCGTACACCTGACTGTGGGCGGTGGAGGAAAATAGGCTGTTTGGATATCGCTACGTTACATTGCATTACTTTCTGTGTGCCTGTGTGCATTCAGTGCCTGTGATGATGGAGGAGACGATGGAATACCTGGAGAAACGACAGGTAATCGGGCTCCTCAGTGATATTTAAAGGGGCTTTAAGGAGCTACGTATTTTTGGGAAATTCATGGAAAAAATAGGAAATGTGGTTGAGTTGTCCATTGTTACCTGTGTTATGCATAGTTGTGTTTCGTCAGGAAATGTCATTTTTCTTGGAATGCAAAAACAGTTAATTTTGGTATACCTGTGTATATCTGTTGTTAACCTGTGGAAATGTTGTGCATTTTTTATGTTTGTAACTGCTTTAATCAGTTACAGGATTGTTAACACTTAATTACGACAAATAACCAGGAGGTGGCAGTGTCTCTCGAATAATGTGTTGCAATGAAACGGCTTTTTTTTTTACATTGTGTTTCAGAAGCAACAGCCTTCATTCACCTACGAAGTAATTATAGTTGATGACGGCAGTAAAGACAAAACGACTGAGGTATGTCGCCATGCCCTTCATACGTTTTGAAAACGCCCGAGTGTTTGCACATTAATTCTTTAAATCCTTTGTTGTCTTCATCTATGTATGGTTCTGTAAAGGGATTAAGCAATATCTAGAAACAAATGAATATTTTTGCTATTAGAATATTTCTTTCATATTGATTTTATAAAATTTGCATTGGAATATTTGTTAGAAAAAATGTTAATATTGAGTGTTTTGATGCTGTAGAATAATGGAATTGCACTGGATGTCCACTGCTGGCAGGATGTTTGTGTTTCGTAATGATGGGGGAATGAGTGTTCTCACAGAGGGGTTCATTCCACGTCTCCAGGTTGCCTTGAGTTACTCTAAGAAGTACGGAGCTGACAAAGTGAGGGTGTTGACGCTGGTGAGGAACCGTGGGAAGGGTGGAGCCGTGAGGATGGTGAGTGTGCCGGATCATGACCCCTGACCCCTAACCCTTGACCCCTGACCTCTGTGCTCTCATTTTGCTGGGCCAGGCAAAACGTCTCTGAACATTGTTGAATCTTAGAATGTTTTTTTTTTTTTTTTAACTTTGTTGTTGTTTGTGATTTGTTTTTGTTTTCTTGATGTTATTTTGTATTTACCTTTTTGTAATGATATCTTGGTACTGTGAAAAGCAGTGTGCATACTATATAAAAGTGTGTTGTCATTGTTGTTGGTGGTGTTGTTGTTGGTGGTGGTCTTGGTGTTGATGTTATTGGTGTTGTTGGTGGTGTTGTTGTTGTTGATGGTGGTGGTGTTGTTGGTGGTGGTGGTCTTGGTGTTGGCCTTGGTGTTGATGTTATTGGTGTTGTTGGTGTTGTTGTTGTTGTTGATGGTGGTGGTGGTCTTGGTGTTGGTCTTAGTGTTGATGTTATTGGTGTTGTTGGTGTTGTTGTTGTTGTTGATGGTGGTGGTGGTCTTGGTGTTGGCCTTGGTGTTGATGTTATTGGTGTTGTTGGTGTTGTTGTTGTTGGTGTTGGTGGTGGTCTTGGTGTTGGCCTTGGTGTTGATGTTATTGGTGTTGTTGTTGTTGCTGACCCGTGCCGCTGTCTGCACAGGGTACCCTCAGCTCCCGAGGAAAGCTCATCCTGATGGCGGACGCCGACGGAGCCACGAAATTCGCTGACCTGGAGAAGGTGGAGGCGGGGCTTAATGACATCAGCATGAAGCCGGTGGGTCGTGGGTCTTGTGCTCTTTCTCTATCGCGGTCTATTTGGTCTTGCAGAGCTCCTGTGGGTACAGTCTGGTTTGATTATTGATGGGTTTTGATTGGCAGGGGAACATGGCTATTTCCTGCGGCTCCCGAGCTCACCTGGAGGAGGAGTCTGTTGCACAGGTATGTCTCACCTTACGTTGTGTGTACACTGTGCCTCCAGTCACTTGTGCACTGTATTCTCCAGAATAACTGTTTAAAACTGGCTGTGGGGTGTACTGTGTGTATGCTCGATAATTACTGTTTAAAACTGGCTGTGGGGTGTACTGTGTGTGTATGCTGGGAAATTAATGTTTAAAACTGGCTGTGGGGTGTACTGTGTGTATGCTCGATAATTACTGTTTAAAACTGGCTGTGGGGTGTACTGTGTGTGTATGCTGGGAAATTAATGTTTAAAACTGGCTATGTGGTAAATGCAGTAACCTGTATCAGTAACCCAAAGCAATTTCTAACTCTGTGCTTCTCAAACTTCGGCCTGTAGGGTGCGCTGCAGGGACAAAATTAATGAGTTTTAATGGCCTGTTGCACTCTTTGAGGGTGGAGGGTTTGTTTAGGAGAGGAAACGGCCTTGGTGAAATGATGACTGCAGCTCAAGTGGTTTAGAAGGCTCATACTCAGGGGTTACAGAGGAAACTCAGCCACGTCTATGTCTGGCGGAACGCGTTAAACTGTGACAGTTATGTGTGACGCTGCGACGCGTTTCCCCCGGCGAGCGATTTCCGCGAAGCGTTCGCTGACGGCCCGCGTCTCCCCCTCTCTCTCTCCCCCCCAGCGCTCGGTGTTCCGCACCTTCCTGATGTACGGGTTCCACTTCCTGGTGTGGTTCTTCTGCGTGAAGGGCATCCGGGACACGCAGTGCGGCTTCAAGCTCTTCACCCGCGAGGCGGCCCTCAAGACCTTCTCCAGCCTGCACGTGGAGCGCTGGTACGTTAAATCACGCGAATCCCGCGGCCATTCGGAGCGTCCCCTGTGCAAACATCCACGCTACGCGTCCGCTAGGTGCGATACCTGCGCAAACCGCAGGTATCTCAGTGCCTTTCGTTTAGGCTTTGGTCAGAGCAGCAGTTCCAAAGTGGCGCGAGAAGTGACAAGTTCTTCCGAATGTAGAGCCGACTGCTCTATGCCAGGAAGCTCTAAGTGTTTCCCTTTGGGGAAAAAAAAAAAAGAGTGCATGCATTTCATTGTAAACGTGTCCGGCGATGCTCTGTGATGTTTCCTCCAGCAGCCCTAACTCTTTTGATACTGCGTTTACATGGGCTGCCGAGTGGCTCATCCGCATAAAGACGCAGTGAAAAGAAAAGAAAAGGATGAGAACCGCGGCTCTTCGTTCTCCTGAGTCAGCAGTGTAAATCACGCATGAACGTGGCTGTAAATAGTCGATTGGATATTCTAAATTATGGCGGGAATTGTATATATATATATATATTCAGCCCCACGTTGGCTGCCAGATTTATATTTAAAGTAGAAAGAATTCACTCTGTAGAGTGCAGGCCTCAGCCAAGGCACAACAATCTCCCCTTTTTAAGGTACTTTTTAAGATATGTTTGGGCTGATGGTGACGCTAGAGGAAAGGCCACGGGGTCACCAAAATCAACAGTTTCCTTCCTATTGGGAACATGAATGTCCTCAGCAAATTTCGGGGCAATCCGGCCATTGCATTTCCAGATATGTCAATCACAAGTTGAAAGTTTGGCCTGATGGTAGCGCCAGAGGAAAGGTCACGGGGTCACCAAAATCAAATAAGTTTTCTTCCTCTTGGGAACATGAATGTGCTCAGCAAAGTTTGTGGCAACCCTGCCAGTACTTTTCCAGATATTTCTGTCACGGACAGACAAGCGGATGGACAGACGTTGTTACATAACCTCCTTGGCAGAGGTTTAAAAAAATAATAAAAGGTGCGCTTACACAGAAGTTGTTGGGTGTGAGAGCGGAGGGCTGAGATTCTTGGCGTGTTCCATGTTCCGTGTTCCGTGTTCTGTGCTGACCGGTGAAGACCAGAAGCCTGGCCCGAGAAGGCCAAGCTCTTCACCGCCTCTCTCGGATGGCCACAGCATTTGGCAAACAGTGACCCGGGTTTTATTTTAGACCCCTCTGTGAACGGGACAGCCACGCCCTTGGTCTCTGTGTGTGTGTTTTCTGCATAGTGACTGGACATATTCCCACGAACCCGTATCTGAGTGCAAGGGACTACTTTCAGTTAGCTGATCGGGGGGAGTGGTGGGGGGGGGGGGGCGCCATAATTTTTTTGGTTTTTCCCACCTGGGTTGAATGGGAATTGTTTTACATTTCTTTTAGAAAAAGGCTGTAGTGTGTCTTATTAAAGTGGGGCTTTGCAGCAGAACAGACAGACCTACAGCCCTGTGTGCATGCACGCACACACACACACACACACACACAATGTTACTAACAGAGCTCACACAGAGTGTCTAAAGGGTGTGAACATTTACAGTGAATGTTTGGTTCATTGCACTGGTATCCATATGGCTTCTTATTTCATGAAATGCAATACATGGGGTTTGTGGTACCGGGTCTGTTTCAGTGCTGTTGACATGGTTAACTTGCAGTTAGCACTTTGGCAATTTTGAACACGCACTCGCTGGTCTGGAAATGTTGTTAGCCGATTCTCGCGCTCTGTCGCTCATATCTGAGTAAGGCCACGTGCCAAACGGATGCCATGTAATCACACACTGTGTGTAATATAATAACCGAAGGCATTTATTCCACCCCAGGGCGTTTGATGTGGAACTCCTCTACATCGCCCAGTGCTTTAAGATACCCATAGCGGAGGTCGCCGTGAACTGGACCGAGATCGAAGGTGGGCCGCTGCGAAAATTTAATGATTCATAAATGACCTTTTCTGTTGCTGATACATTTGCCACGTTTCATCTTTGGTGAGAATTCCCACAGGTCCTTCACTTCATTAGCCCCATATAAAAGAAGGATTTTAGTGTATAGAGCCATTTCTTGGTGTTGAGTTTTTCTGTGATTCTTTTGTGTATGTTCTGTCTAATCTCACGTTTTCAGGGTCCAAGCTGGTCCCTTTCTGGAGCTGGCTGCAGATGGGCCGGGATCTGGTCTTTATCAGACTTCGCTACATTACCGGTGCCTGGAAACTGGAGTCCCAGCGAAAAGCGGACTAGCAGCACGCGGCTCCGAATTTAGCACGCGGAGAAGCGCGGGCGGATGGAGACTGTTTCGCGGTTTCTCCGTGTTTAACGCGCACACTGATGATGCCGCGATGTTCCCAGGCTGTGCATTCAAAGATATTTTATCATGTTACCTTTTTTTACTGTGTCAAAGAGGAGAGAATCCTGACAGAATATTGCATTGTAATCAAAAAGCGGTCTTTATTTTGTATCATGGTTTTGTTAGGTTTTGAAATGTAATAGCCGTTTTTAATTTGGTTTCATTTGGAAAGTATACTGTAGGCCTACCTGTGTGTGGGTTTTATTCTTTTTTTTTGGACTGAAAGAGCACTGGACAACTTGACTCAAATAATTAAAAAGCAAGGAAAGAGTTAATTGGTTGCGTGCGTTTTATTCAGACAGACAATCCAAGTCGGAGGCACTTAATCATAACAGAAATTATGCACCATGTAATTCTAGCTTGTGGGCCAGCATTGGTATGTTTCATTTGAATTCTTGTAGAATTCCACTTCCAACTGTTACATTGTGAACTCGCAACTGTATAAATATGTGGATTTATTAATAAATATGGGGATTTCATGATGTCATTGACATATACTGATCAATAATTTTAAGTATTACCCCCTAGAATTAATTAAGGGGGGAGCTAGGGCATAACAAAATAATTTTCGGATAAAAAAAGAAAATACAATTATGTTAAAGTGAATACACAATGTTTAATTAGACATTTTGAAATAAATTATTTACGAAATATGCAATAAAAACAAAAATAACTTTTACATTTCAGACACGCTTGTATGTGGTTCTGTGACCAATGAAAGACTTGCATTTGGAAGACTGTACCATAACGCTGTTTGCTTACCACAGTTATTAAATTGCACCATCTATAATGTACAAAAAAATGATGTTGATCATTTCAGGTGTTAATTCTGTATACAACATCCATGCCTAAATGTGTAGGCTATTCGATGATGCCTCGAGGAACTTTTATTTGTTTGTTTTTGTCGTCTTGTTTATGAGCATTTCTGCGTGTCAGTGCCAGGGTAATAATGACTGGCCCCCTGTTTAAAAAACAACGGTTCAAGAGGTCTGCGGCTTGAGTACGTGAAGTCCCATTATAATTTACTGTTTTCTTCTGCAATTTTGAGGTCTGCCAGAGACTCCAAACCTAATAATGTGGATGTTTTTGTGGGCTGCTGAATACCCTAGGGAGTACATCCTGTTTGTACTCTTCTATCAGTCTCCTTGCCAGGAAGTCGTTCTGTCTAACGCATTCTCTCCGTTTCCCTCGTGCACTTTATGTCTCTGTCGTTTGGCGGCCTCTTTGTAATTGAACGTTATGTATAAAGATTCTGGAACGTGACAAAGCACAACAGCGGCTGTGTCAGATTCAAACTCGTGACAGGAGCATCAGTGCGTTTCAATTTCGCACGGGTAGACAATCGCTCCCCACTCGCTCCCCTGCAGCCTGAGTACGAGTCGAGACCGTACACCTTGCTAAACATAGGCACTTCGTTGTTTCACTTGATGTTTCCCAACTATCTTTAAAATAATACACAGTCCCAGCGTAAAGGATTGATCTGAGACGGGCTCTGAAATGGACGCACTCAATATTCAAAGCATTGTTACGTTCCTTTGCAGTTGCTGTAAACTGTGAAAATGTCAAACTCCTAGACTTTCTGTCGCCAGCCTGGCTTGCGTCATTAACTGGACTAGTCACGCCGCTCACGATCAAAATGTATCCATCCGCAGTGAAAAGAACCTTACAAATATAGAGATCGATTTGCCGGCTGGCGCACTTCCAATAATTGGCGCAACTGCGCCGGTGGAGGCTGCTTGATGTTGCGTTTGTAAGAAACGCCCCTGACGTGAAATTGCACCTTATATCACCAAGAAACAGTACCAATTCGTGGAAATTGGGCAGGTAGGCTGAGTGAGCAGTAGACATACGGAGAATATAGTTAAGGATTTTGAAGTGAGGAAATGTGTTGCTGTTCTCATCAACTCGCAGTAACAGTTGTTCAGTGAGTATTGTTCAAGGCTGACTTTGTTCCTAAATTAAGAAGCATAGCGTTTGAGACCCGTTTCAAGTTATAAACTGAACTCTGTCATCTGTGTAGGTGTGTTGCGCAACATTACAATGTCGATGGACATTCCAATCAAACCACCTCAAGCCAAAAAGTGCCCCGGAGTGTGCCAAACATTTAAATCGAAGAATTCATTTTACACGCTGAAATTTCGACAGTGATTTTAGTGAAATGGAAATGAGTACACGGAATTTTTTAAAAGTGAAACTAAATGCACCTTTCTGAAAATGTTTTGTATGTTTGGCTTGCTACCAGAATGATTCGGATATCGAGGTTTGTCAGTTCATTTTAAGGCAATTACATTGATAACACGATCTTGTATAGGCATATAGCACACTACGAAAGGAGATACATTGCATATCTACGGACATGACAGAACCACTTAGTTGTGTATATATATGGGCAATTATCATTTTATTGAGTTTTTTAATACCATTGTAAATATTCCATGGTGCAGGTGCGATGTTGTGTTTCTTTAGGATGTCTCAAACACAGATCGATTTTGGGTGTATTTTCAACTCCATAAAAAAAACAGCAGCAGTCTGGGCCTCTCCTTGCCCGATACAGATAGTATTAATTAGCGGGACTCTTGTCTCGTCCTCGTTCGGATGAGCACACCGCCGTCTGTCTGCAATCCTGGGAAAGTTCCAGCGCAGCGGATGGATCCCGCACGAAGGCGCTGAGGCTCCAGCCTGACTGACGCCGGGGCTGTGCTGTTCCTCCGGCTCCTTTGCAAACACACACGCTCCACACCTCCACAGCGCGAGCCGCAGAGGGATACCCTCAACTTACAACAGAAGCGTGTCTTCGGGGTCCTCCTGACAAAGGTAAGAAAAGTGAAATGATTCATAACCCTGCCCCTACACTCAATCACTTACTGCTTATTTATGGCGTAGGCACAGGTTGATTGCAGTTTTCCTGTTTAAAAAAAAATGTGTTACGTTTTTAGGTGTATTTGAACCAATTATGTCCGTGGGAATCAGCCCGGGATAATAGAAAATAACGACCAGCTTAGTAACTGCTTCATCCTTTCAGTTTCTCCTTATTTGCTTTTATGAAAATGTTCTTATTAATAATCAATTTAGACTAATTTAATTGAACTGGTTTCCGTTCGATGATGAGACGCGGAAAAGTTGTGTTGGTGTAATTTGTCCGTGAATATCATATCGTAGAGTTTGATGTACATTCTGGGGAGTGGAGAACCACGCTGTAGACGCACGACGTGACATGATCATTAGCTACTCAAGGTGTCCTCTGCCGCAGGGGTTAGGACCTGAATACACTGTTTAAAAAAATAAATAAATAAAGAATATGCAGCGGGGTTAGCGAAAGGAAACGCGTCTGTTTATTTTGCTGGGGGCGTCTAGATAATAAAGCGTTTGGTGATTAAGCCTATCTGAATCGGCAGACTGAGTGACGCCAGTCTCATAAAAGACAAAATGAGAACGAACAAAAAGTATTGATGCCGCATTGAAGTGAACGCCTGTTTTCATTTCGTGCCAAGAAAGGAGGGCTTTGTAGTTGTCTTGCTATTTGTGGGATAGATTTTATTCTTTATTTCACTGCGCACACATGCACTCTGCATGTCCGATTATTTCCGACCTTTTCTATTTTTATCACGAATTATATGATTTTTACCATTGATTTTATTAAGAAAAATTTCAATGCAAGCTTAGAACTCTGAGCGTGTTGCTTTTTCCAAACACAAGAGTAGGCTCTGGAGTCACAGGATTGAACTCGCGTGCTTCAAGTACAGTCGAGGTCTGCGTGCTTTACATATCAAGTACTTATTTAAATGGCCATTACATTTTTTTTTTGTAAAGAATTTGGTTCCAAATACCTTACATTCCGGAGTTTTTTTTTTTTGGCCTATATTTTTAGCCCGTGCAAATTGCTATAATTACTGAAAGAGACACCCTCTTAACCCCCCCCATCCCCCCAGGTGGCTAAACCGTACATGTGTAGTTGTAAAGAGGTGAAAATTAACCACAGGTACTCGATTTATAGGACGGATGTCGCTGATCTCCTGACACCTGCTCTTGCCAATGTTCATTTGCTGGTTGAAAGTTGATCTCTGGCTGGGAAGAGGGCTGACTATCTGAGTTATTGAGTGGAGAACTGAATCCGAACCAGTTTTGTTCACCTTAAAACAATATGGAGGGGGGGCCGGGGTATTCTGACCGGGGGGGACTGAATTTTATTGATAAATCCCGCTGGGCTGTGGTCAACCATGTTGACATGGTTATCTTATTTTTCGTGTCGCACAAAGCTGTCAGCTGCTCCTTCTGACTGCGGAAAGCGGCTGTTAGACTGTGATACTGCCTTTAGAGCTCTGTCCAGTGTGCATTAGCTGTCCAGGGGGTCCCCAAATTCTCTAAACAAAGGACGCCCCCCACCCCCACCCCAGGCCTGTCTCCCCTACGCAGTCCCAGTGCACTGTGTTCCCAAACTTGGTGTGCCGAGGGCCCCAAACCTTGAGACTTTTGGACACGTGCGTTTGCCCCTTCACGAAATCAAAGCACGGCTCTGTTTAACCGTTTGGTGATTGGTCGTGCTTGGGTTGCCGTGACACTCAACACACGCCTTCTGTTTCTCTCGACAGATGACAGAAACTCTATCTGGACATCTGGCTGCGTAACAAGAAGAAGAAGAAGAAGAAGAAGAAGAAGAAGAAAAAAAAGAGAAAAAAACATTCCCCTGTACCGCAGCTTCTCGAGTTCCTGCTCCCAGCACCAGACACCGGAGTGACAGAGTGTGTTTGCTCTGTCTGTGGCAGTCTTCCAGAATTCCTCTCCCACCCACCCCCCCAGCACACCCCCCTCTCCAACAGGCCCCGCCTCCTGCACCGAGTCACCGCTATCACCCCCCCACCCCACCACCACCACCTCTCCCCCAACACACCCCTCTCCAACAGGCCCTGCGTCCCGCGTCGAGTCACCACTATCACCCCCCCACCCCACCACCACCACCACCTCTCCCCCTGCCCAACACACCCCCCTCCAACAGGCCCCGCCTCCAGCGCCAAGTGACCGCTTCCCCCACCACCACCCCCCACCCCACCACCTCCTCCTCCTCCTCCTCTCCTCCGGCCCGATGCACTCCACCACCTCCATCACCTCCCTGTTCTCCTTCACCAGCCCGGCGGTGAAGAGGCTGCTGGGCTGGAAGCAGGGCGACGAGGAGGAGAAGTGGGCCGAGAAGGCGGTGGACTCGCTGGTGAAGAAGCTGAAGAAGAAGAAGGGCGCCATGGAGGACCTGGAGAAGGCCCTGAGCAGCCCCGGCCAGCCCAGCAAGTGCGTCACCATCCCGCGCTCGCTGGACGGCCGGCTCCAGGTGTCGCACCGCAAGGGCCTGCCGCACGTCATCTACTGCCGCGTGTGGCGCTGGCCCGACCTGCAGTCCCACCACGAGCTCAAGGCCCTGGAGTGCTGCGAGTTCCCCTTCGGCTCCAAGCAGAAGGACATCTGCATCAACCCCTACCACTACCGCCGCGTCGAGACCCCAGGTGGGCGGGAGCGGCCACACAGGCGGGGAGGGGGGAGGGGGGCGTATGGGGGAGGAGTTAGGACGATTCCTAAGTGACAGGGGCCCTCAGTGAAAATATTAGAACTTTAGATTAATACCTTTTTAATGCGTCGGCTATTGAAATTGACACATGGGATATTTTATTTATAATGTACGGATAAAACTGACAGTTTCTTTTGGTTTTGGAGTGGCCTGGGGTTGGTGTGGCCCAAAATTTCAGACAGGGTTTGTTTAGGGGGGGTTGAGGGGTTCGGTCAGCCCAATTTGAGGAAAGGAGTTGAAATAAAATGTTTTGATTTGTAGTAAATACAATTTTTTATTGTTATTATTAAGTGACATTACAGGCATTTTTTGTAATTCACGCAAACCGGATCCTGAAATGGAGAGTTTGGCCTCTCCAGCACGTTCTGCCAGGAAACCAGAGGCGTCATCCCCTTGCCGGCCTTGAGCTGAGCAATCGCCAAAAAAAAAAAGAAAAGAAAAGAAACCGAGTCCGTTTTGGTTATCAGATCGGCAGGAAGGATCGGTTTCAGTGTTCAGCGCGACGTTGAGGCTCCCGCTTTGAGAAATGGAGGGAATTCCATCGCCCGACGCGCACACAGCCTGCGGTTTTAATCGCTTTCAACGATTCGCTTCATTTCGGCGATTTCAAAGACTTTAAATAAACACGAAAGCAGCCCCCCCCCTCGTCCTCCCCATCCCAAACCGCAGAAGTACAGTTAAAGGTTCGGGTTTCACGCTCGAAAAGATTGTGGCCGACTGCACTTGGCCCTCACTCAGTAATCAATACGACAGGATCCCTCTCTCTGGGGCTGGCTACACGTGTTAGGCTGATTTATTTTCTGTTTGTTTATATACATTATGTATGTATGCAAGTGTGTGTGTGTGTATATATGAGTGTATATATTATATATATATGTATGTGTGGTGTGTGTGTGTGTGTGTATATATGAGTGTGTGTATATATATATGCATATGTATGTGTGGCGTGTGTGTGCACGTGTTTAGGTATTCTGTGTGTGTATATATATATATATGTGTGTGTGTGTGTGTGTATTTGTATTATTTACATATACACGCATACAGAAGTATGTACAAACTATCTAAGGTCACATGAAGGTCAATTCAGTTCTCTTAAGTTCTGATCAGACGGAAATTATTCTTGTTAATAAACTCACTCCTTCTCCCCCCCCCCCTCGTCTCTCAGTGCTGCCCCCTGTGTTGGTTCCGCGCCACAGCGAGTTCAACCCCCAGCACAGCCTCCTGGCCAAGTTCCGCAACGCCTCGCTGCACAACGAGCCCCTGATGCCCCAGAACGCCACGTACCCCGACTCCTTCCCCCCGCTGCCCTGCAACGTCTTCTCTTCCTCCCCCGCTGGCTCCTACGTCCAATCGCCGAGCACTGTCAGCTACCCAAACTCCCCCAGCAGCGCCACCGACCCCGGGAGCCCCTACCAGATGACCGGTACGCACCCTGGGCTGGGCTGGGCTGGGCTGGGGGTGGGGGGGCAAGGGGGCAGTAATGAGGCTGGTTGTCACTAGACCTGACTTTGCACTGTCAGCCTGGCTTGAGCCAAGATGGCGGCTTGCATTTCAGCTTCTTGTGGGGTTTCTCACCTGCTGCATAGTTGGGTGCTCGGGTGGGGTGGCTGGGCTTTGAAATGTCACTGTGGAGCCAGTGCTGTGTTCACCAGTGCCCCCACCATACCGAATACTGGACTACAAATCCCAGGCTGCTATCTGTCAAATCACAGCAGTTACAGAATGTGAGCTACCCTGGCTTTGAGTTTCAGGCTCCTCTGTAGTCCCTAGCCATGTCCATCCATTTTGGAGCCATTCTCTCTCAGATGGCCTAATAATTTGGCTTAAAGTCCCAGTACAGGGCTTAGTTTAATTCTTCTTGAACTGACCTCTGAACAAGAACATTAATAAGAGTCTTTATCTTGAGCTTCTCTGCGTGTGATGTCGGTTAAAATGCTAGCGTCAGAGGGCTAGCGACAGCGGCTGGTGAAAGGAGGCGTGTCTTTTGAGCGGCTGCAGGCGGGCGCCAGATGCCGATGTCATTTGAGCGGGTCTGAATGGACACGCCACGCCCACTTCCACTCAGCCTGCCTGGGCTCCGGGCCAATCCGCTCGCTGGATACCAGAGTTCCGCCGGGCCCCGGCCAGTTCGCCGTGGAAACGCCCCCCCCCCTCCCCCTCCCAACCCCCTGCCCCCACCTCAGGTGCAGCTGAGTAAAGAATCTCCTATAGATTCAGCGACTGGATCGATATGCCCTTACAGTAATGGAAATGACCAAAAATACACTGGAATCAAAAGCATAGATAGTTATCTCGCTGCTGCATAATATGTGGACAGATGGAAAATGACTGCTGCTTTTGGGGATTGCAGCATGCTTTAAATATATATATATATATATATATATCGTGTTTTTATCATTTATTATATTTATTTGTGTTTTCAAAACTTTGACATATTTATACTGTATTGCAGGCTGCTCCATTTCTGTGAGGGTAGAGCTGCTTCTGATCATGGCATATCTGGGGGCGGCTGAATCGCGGTGGTTCGACAGACACGCGTCTTCTGGGCCACCGTATCTCCCCCCCTCCCCCCTGTCACCTGACTGTGGGGAAGAAATTAAGAGAGATTCCCAGGGGTGGGGGGGTGTTAAGATGGTTCCAAGGGCCTTGACTGACAGGGGCCCTCAAGAAATATTAGAACACAAAATGTCCTGAGGTGGTGGGGTCCAGTGTGGGTCTTCTCGTGGGGCCCGAAATCCCTGATGGCAGTCCCCCGAAGGGAGGTTGGGGGTGGGCATGCTGTTCGGAATCATCAGTTATGTCATGTGACCAGCTCAGCTCACAGAGGCCCTTTGTCTCCCCCAAACCGCACAGCCGAGACTCCGCCCCCTCCGTACAGCATGACGGAGACCGCCGCCACCGAGGACATCAAGCCGGGTGACTCCGCCGCCAAGCTCATCTTCTCCGCCCCCCACAGAGGTGACGACCCCCGCGTTTCCTACGTCAGGCCTGCGCCCTGCGACCGCGCCCACTCCGTTTCGGGGTTTCATGCTCCCCTCTCCTCCGTTATCTAATCAGCCCTCATCGTTTGTTTGATTTTTAGACGTGTTCTCATAAAGACGTGAGCTACGCTGCAGACTGCATGCGCATTTTCAGTTAAAATGCTTTGCTGCATCAGCACTGGCCGTACACAGTCGTGTAGATTATGATACACAGTATAATTGCCTGCAACAAACGCAAGTGTTTTGTGCTATTGTGAAGCACTTTGACTCTTCACAGAGGGTTAAGGAGGAAATCCTTGCCTTGGCCACTAAAATAAAAGAGACTAACCTTAGGAATGAGGAGAGATGGGTCTTGGGATTTTGAGTTTTTAGCACATTTTATGAAAAGGACATTACGGAGTCCTTGCTGAGGAGTCAGACGAGTCGCTCCAGACTTTGGGGGGTTGGCAGTAGACCTCTCTGACCCGGCGGCCCCCCCGTCTCCCGTTCCAGCGGACCTGCGCCCGGTGTGCTACGAGGAGCCGGAGTACTGGTGCTCGGTGGCGTACTACGAGCTGAACAACCGCGTGGGTGAGACCTTCCACGCCTCGTCGCGCAGCGTCCTGGTGGACGGCTTCACCGACCCCTCCAACAACAAGAACCGCTTCTGCCTGGGCCTGCTGTCCAACGTCAACCGCAACTCCACCATCGAGCACACGCGCCGGCACATCGGCAAAGGTGCGTCCCCGAGGGAGAGATTCGGGTTCCTTTTCGATTTCATTTATTTTTTTTTTTTTTTTTTTTCTGGTTCGGTTCTGTTCTGGTCCATAGCGTCCTGCTCTGTCCTGCAGTGGTCCGTTCGGTCTCTTGTCCGTAGTCATAGCAGTGATCCTGACCTGTGAGGAGCACATTACTTGTGCAAAAACGTGAGCTAAACCGACACTGAGCACATGCAGCAATAGTTGCCAGGGAGTTTAGTGTGCAGAGAAAATAATAATAATGTAAGGTGGCCTGATACTGAGAGCCAGCTCTGTGGGGAATTTTAGTGGGAATTTTAGAGGGATCCTGGAATATTTCTGTGGGCGTGCCTCTGCTCTCTGTCATCACTCCATTAAGCAGAGTGTAAAACTCCCTCAGTCCTCCTTACAGTGTCAGTTCCCAGCTGGCACGTCCCCTCCGGGAGCAGTTACAGCATCACAATGGGTTTCCCCGACGACGGCGGTGATTGACATTCCCAGGGGCCCGTGGGAGTTGGCCGTGTTTACTTTTCTTCCTGGGGGGGGGGGGCCTCTGTAGAACAAAGACTGCGATACTGAAATAAGCCAGACTGGCCTGTTTCACAAGCATCTCTACAGCTACGGGCCCCACTTGGCATGTGATAAAAACACCCAGACAAAGGGGTAAAAAGGGCTTTTGGTAAATAAAAAATCTGCAGTGCGTGAGCAAATACATTTTGGTAAAGAAGTGTTGAAATAACACGGCCTGTTTTGGATGGTAGGACTGAAATTTTGGGGGGAGGAAAAGCCTTTATGGTCGTTTCGGGTCGATTGTTATTCAGACACGGAAAAGTGGTGGGGGGGGGAGGGGTTATGTGGCACTCCACATATCTTCACTACAGGAACTTAGTTTTTTCTTATAAATTTGGCGCTCAGTTGAATTGAACTGTTGAAAACCCTGTGTATACAGTGATAACAGGCTCGCCCCTGCCCCGCCTCCCGCTACCTACACGTGCCGAGTCCGCCCGCCGCCCACATCTCCCCCCAGAGCGCAACTGCACTACTGGCGAGGCTTCGCCAAGTCTGCAAGACCCCAGCGCTCTGCGTCCAGACAGACTCAACAACCAGCTCTTCCCGCTGCCCGCAGTCTGCAACACGCCAGGTGGTGTCAGCTCTCAAGATGTGCACATCCAGCCTCGCCAGCTGCTCAGTGGAGTCGAGTCAACGACGGATACTGATGGTGGGTGTACGAGCTCACCAAGATGTGCACCATCCGCATGAGCTTCGTCAAGGTGAGTGGGGGGGGGGTCGGGGTCAAAGGTTACGGATACTGATTCGGAATACAGGGGCGTGGGTGAAAATGGCTCACCAAGATGTGCACCATCTGCATGAGCTTCGTCAAGGTGAATGGGGGGGAGGGGAGGTTTAGGTGGATCAAGGGTTACTAATTCTGAATACAGGGGTGGGAAAAAATATGGTAGAATGTAAACAGCTATGAAATTATTTGTAATAAAACCTCCCAAATATCTATGAACTACCATTGAAATGGTGGAGAGCTGTTCTGCAGGTAGCTCAGATGTATAAACTACTAAGAAGAGGTGAAGTATCCATATTACATATGAAACGCTTATCCATAAATACATATTTCATGTTGATTAAATAAAAGATGCAACGCTTACTGTTCGGCTTCCTTGGCTATCCAGCACATCAGGGTGGCTGAGACATCATGTTTCATTATGAATGGGTGACACAGCTTCTATTAAATTTGCGTTCTGTGTTATTTTTAAGAGACAACGCTGTAGTTCAGGTTGCTTTTTCTCATGTATTTGTACTAAGATTTGTTTTTGGGCACGGGGGGGGTGGGGTGGGGGTCAGACAGAAGTCCAGGACAAACCTGCGATAGGGCAGGGGGACGGGTTTGTGAGGCCCAAATAGAAAGTTTTGCCGCGTGTTGCTGTGGGGACAGAACGGGGCGGTTATTCTGGTCCTGGCCGGGTTCCCCGTGCTCTCTGTGAGCCAGGGAACACGGTGCTGATTTAACGGGTCCTGTGGCTCTCCGGTTACTCCAGCCGCGGAAACGACGGCTGCGTTCCAGCCGCCGGCGCGGTGCCCCCCCCCCGCCCCCCCGCCCCGGCCGGTAACGGCCCGGAACGGCATCAGCAGAGGCGTTTTTGGGGAACCCGGGACAAAAGAAAATTTCTTTTAATTTCTTGGGTCAATAATAACAACAAATGGAATTTTTCTCTTGATTGACCATAGTTTTTTTTCCCCTATTACCCTCAAGCACAGTTGATTTGAAAAGTTTTTCAGCACCAAACTTTCACAAAATTTAACCCTTAATGTTATCCGTTGCTTGTTCTAGCAGACCGCTAAAGGGTTAGTGTGGAGTGGGCCCTAGTTTTGTGTGTTAGGGAATTCGTTTGGCTTTGTTTACAGTATCGGGGACAGTAGATGCATCTGATCCCTCTTTTTTTTTTCCTTCTCTTTGTTAACTTCCAGGGCTGGGGTGCGGAGTACCACCGCCAGGACGTCACTAGCACCCCCTGCTGGATCGAGATACACCTGCACGGGCCTCTTCAGTGGCTGGACAAGGTTCTGACCCAAATGGGCTCCCCGCACAATCCCATCTCCTCCGTGTCCTAACGACCGACGAAACCCGAAGCCGTAGGGGGACAGGGGGCGGGGGTGGAACTCTCCGGAACTCTCCGGACTCTAAACGGAGTGGGGATCGCTCGTCCTGCCAGTCATTTCAATCGTAAACACTCTAAATACATTGGAATACGTTATTGTGCAGCTAAGTATCTAAGTGTACGTGTTTCGTTTTTTTTTTTTTTTAATTCTACAGCATTCGCAGATCTGTATAATGTCTTGACATGATGCTCAAATAACAAAACAATTATGGGATTTGCATATTTGGTACTTTTGTGCTGCCCTACATTACAAAACACGGGCCTCAATTGAAAATGAAATGAAATGGACGTAAGATGAGTTTGTTTTGCTTCATTTTCTTTGAGCCTTGTTTTTTGTGATGTAGGGAAGCACATGATGATTGGTCATTTCAGAACACTCCATGTAAGTCTTTTGGCTTGTGTGATTTAATCGTTTTTGTTTTTCTATAAAAATATATATGCATTAGCCTCTGGCTCCTTTCCATTGTGTTGTGAATCCTCTCTGTTTATTTCTGTGGTAAAAAAGCGTGTAAAAAGCAGCCTTGCAGCATGAATCAGCGAAGGTGTGCTGCGATTGGATCCGCCATTTTGGATGAGCTCGGGAAGTTCCGGAAAATCGGACACTGGCACTTAAGGAGAGAGAGAGGATTTTAATGGACTCTGTACATACGGCATCAGTGTGAGTTCAGCTGCGTCTGCAGACTGTGAAAACAGGAAGGAAAAGAACAAGCATTCTCTCACGCTTTGTCTCTCTCTCACTCCTTCCTCTGTCAGAATCCCCAGTTCAGAGACCAGTGAAAGGACATCCAGATCATGGCTGTGTCTCCTTGTGCATTACTGTAATGGTAACATCTTCACTGAAACTTAGCACTTCCCTTCCTGTTACACTTACTGTAGTAGCTTGTAACTGGTTTGTGGATCACTTATTTCTGGTATGAATATATCCCTATCTAAAAAGGTGTTTTTTAAATATCTTTTAAAGGTATGTTTTATCTCTTGTAGAATGATTTGATTCTGATTCCAGACATGTTTGTGCTTTTTAGTATCTCAAAAGAAGTGTTGTCTCTTTATCCTTGCAGATACTGTAAAGCTTCATAAAATCTGTAGGTCCCTGTTCTCTACTTAATAACCATTTGTGAGGCCCTGACAGAGAAGCGTTGTTTTTTTTTTTTTACTTGCGTAAGCAGCAATCCGTTTGGTATTGTTTGGTCGCATAATGGAAAATGATTTTAAATTGATGCCAATAATAGTCCATTAAGTGCATTCACCCAAATTAATAACTGACTAGGACAGGTTTACAAGCTGGCGTGACTGCCATAGCAACCATGGGAGAAGAGGAAGTAATTCCACACTTAATTCATTTTATTCTGTACAATCAAATTACGACAATACCGACGAGTCATGCAATACAGTATGGCATAATTACATCACACGTTAAAACACACATACACACAAAAAACTATTAAGGAGACCAATGCCATCTTAGGACAATTTCTTTATCCAAAAACCTGATCAATTGGAAGGTCAAGAGAATTGGCCACCGTTTTTTGTCATTGGGACAACCATTAACTGCGCAATTTTTCTCTCTCGATTCAGGGTCTGGCATAAAAAAACCTGAACACGTAATTTACAAAAGAATATGCAAGTTGATATAAATATATTCAATTTATAAATACACATTTGAGAAATAATTTAAAAATCAGTATGCTCATATGCAAAACAAGATCGATTTTGTAACGTGCGGTTCTTAGTGCAATTTAAAAGCAGTTTAGTGACCGTGACGCTTCCTTTGCTGATCAAATTGATAATAAACCGAATCTGCACCGCTCTGCCACGTATGTTTTTTGGGATATCGGATGTTTTATAATTGTTCTACGGGCCGTTTATCGAAAAATAAATCAAAAATCTTTATCGAATAGCACGCACTGTTTTCACAACAGTTGAGATTAGGCCACCGCTCCAAGGCGTAGCATAGGCACGTGGTCAGTGAAGCCCACGCGATGAACAGAAAAAAAACTGTCGACCGGCGTGGAGCTGTCCAAACTCGTCCGTCGTGACGTTTTCTAGTCGATATCTGGCTGCCAACGGAAACGAGCTGCGCTATCCTCCTCCAACAAACGGTTTCAGAAGTCCTGCTGCGTCTGGGCGCGAGCCTGAGACGTCAGAAGCCTCTGCTGCTCCTGCAGGAAGCTGATCACTTCCGGGCTCCTTAACAGCGACTGGGGACAAAAGGCAAAAAATCATAATCGCAGACTCACTCCATTTAGGCCGTCCTGGGAAACGAACGTATCCGAAATGCTAAACCTACTGAAACTGGTCTTTGCACCTCGTTTTTTCTTTTTTTTTCTTCATGGTTAATTTACAGTGTATGAATGACTAGGACAGCATTATTACACCATTATTTCTGTCAAATGAGGTCAAATACACCAACAAAAATATATATTGCAAAACAAAATGGCCATTATGCCACTTGGTCAGAAGTGGGATGTCTTGGACAAGAGGAATTACAGTGCATGAGGAAAAACGGGTGCATTTGTTTGTGCCCAAGACGGGTGATATTAATTAATCGAAGAGCGTGTTTAGGCTGCTCACAAGTCTCTTCTGGTTCAACACTTGTTCGATGAGAGATGGCCTTGCCGGACGGTCACCCACGGTACCCAGACGTTGCTTGGTGACTGAAACTGGTCTCTCCTCCGAGCTTTCCTGCTTTAACAGACACCAATTCATGTTAGAAGCCAAAAATATTATTTTCTGACAAGCATGCAACGCACCTCTTTGCCTTTACACCTAAGTGAAAACCATAACATGACCGGGTAAACAAGAGTACTAACGTTAATTAGCCATTCATAAAATAACATGTTAAAAAGTCCTGTCGAGTTCATGTTAATTCTTCAGGCTCTGAACAACATTGGTTTTCCTTCTAATCACTACGAAGTCACTTCCACTGAGCTCCATTGACAGTTCCATGCAAATGTAAGTATTTCTGCGGGGGTTGCAGTTGATTGAGTCACGTTTATATGGCTTTTGGGATCTACAATACCAGGGGCACATAGCGTTGATACGTCATCAATTATCTAGAATGTAATCTGCATTGTGAAACTAATTGAGGCCCTGCACATGAATGCAAATTATTAATAAAACGTGACTGAAGATAAACAGGTTCCATTAGCAACTCTTACGAGGATTTAGCCAATTGCACAACAAGTTGAACTAAATAAAACTTCCAAACCACGCCAAAATGCAGGATTTTAGACAGTGGCATCCCCAATAATCTCATTTTGTAAATCCTTACGTCTAATTTCCCGCTTGACATAGCCTGGTCACTTTTCTTTTTCTTGTATTTGTCTTTGTACATTTTATTACGGTGTTTCTTGCACATCCAAGGCTTCCTCTGCTTGGCCACCTGCGTGGTGGTCTCGCGGCACCCCTCGTAAGTGCAGGTCTTGGTCACGTTCTCGCTGTCCCCAAAGGCCTCCTCGTCGTTCAGTTCCTCTGCCTCTGGGCTGGCGGTGCTATCTCTGGGGTCGGTGTTGTCCAGGACGTCGCTCTCGTCGCCTGGATCTTCCATGTCAAAAGGGAAAACGGTGTCCGGTTCCTGAGGCGTGACCACATTCCGACTTTCCACAACCCCACTCTTGTCCACGAAGTACGTCTGCCCGTCTTTGGTGAGCAAAAGCGAAATGTTCGAATCTTTGTTTACTGGAGTTGTGCAAGTAGCATTGTCCTCTTCGCTCATTTTTGCGATTGAAAAAGGGGGTCTTAGCAAGACAGCTAAACCAGACAACACAGAGATCAAGAACAAAGAAGAAAGAAGTGCTGAATGTCAACAGCCAGTTCTCTACGACAGCCAGCTATCGTGCACACATCAGCTGGCTAGCTAGCTAGTTCCTTTTCGATACTGATTTAACTAACCAGCTAATCATTTATAGGCTTGCCGATTAATTCCATTAGAGGAGTGTTTATTAATCTGTATGTACACAAATTCGCCTTATCTGCGCATTTAAATCAATGCATTTTAAATATTGAGAAAGCCGGAGCTTACCGGAGTGTTAACCTAGCCAAAATAAGAAAGTAACTTCCGGTAACTACCAAAGTGGAAATTTCATAATAAAAGTTAGAAATTATGATTTGTTGTGAGTAATTGGTTTGTCGTGTTTAACCAAAAAAGGGCATCGGCACATAATCTTTCAGTTATAATATTTTTGGTATAGCCTCGAGCCGCTTGTTGCATCCTCTTCCTATTAGACAATCAAAACCAACAAGAAAGCTCTATGGTCCAGCCAGACGGTGCAATTTCTGATCACACCTTCTTAAGATTTGAGGAGCTGCCCTCTTCTGGTAGACAGTGGTAATTGCCACAAGGTGCGGCTTGCCGTCGTAGAGCCGATGCGTAATTGTCTTGGATTGGATCCGTCGATAGCCTACCGTCAATACTGACACAGTGTGATCAACAAGCAATGTGGATGTCAAATTTAAAACATCAACGCAATTTCACTGACTTCATTAGCTTCAAATTAGGTAAATAAATGCCAAATTGGAAAAACAATTTAAGAAAAATCAGTGTGGATAAGTAAGAGATTTGTTTTTTTAAGGAAAAGGTAAGTAAAACCATTCTTGTTGATCTTGTGAAACTAACGTCAGGTGAGTGCTTGTAGTATCACCATTCAGATTCACCTTTTCTCAGCTGGCCATTGTACCTTGACCAAATGCACTGGGCTGAAGATTCACAAAAATGTCCAAAATCTCACTCTGGTAGAGTCCATTGTAGCCTGGTAGAGTACTTTCATTGCTACTGATGCAATGGTAAATATTCTGAATCCAAATAAAATGTAAGACGGTATAGCAAATGGTAGATTGGAACCGTGTTGAAACTGACAAACCGAAAATTTTAAAGGGGATTAAACTCCCTCTCGTTTTCCCCGTTTTTTATCACCTCTTTGACATTCGCTCCTGTTCCGTTTTACCATTTTCACGCTGCGGGGACACGCGCTGTCAGAGAGCCGCGCTGCAGGACCCTCGGGCCGTGACAGGTGCCGCACTGCCGTATGCCCGTCTTCCGCCTCACACCTGCGCGCGCTTGGCTCGGTGCTCGCTTCTGATAGGCTGCCTGTAAGCGAGGTTCCCTCGCTTCCAATGCCAAGATTCTATTTTTATCTGTTAACGGATTTTGTTGTTTCATATTTTCAATCATCCGTTAGATTCATTGTAGTGGTACAATATTTGCCTTTTTACTTTTTGTTTTTGCTAGACATTTTTAATATAGTCATTTGTATATGCACATCTAGGTCAGTTGTAGCTATGTGTATACCATATAATAATAATAATAATAATAATAATAATAAATTAAAAGACAGTAAATTAGCCTATTGTGCTCAAGTGTTCTTTCAGTTGTATACAAACTAAATTGTTCATAAGGGTCCCCGCTCCTTTAGGCCGTTTTTACACAACTGCATGGGGAAAGGTTTTATTTAGCAAGCTTTGACAAAAGACCTTCAAAGCCTTTCAGTGTTTTTTTAATGTAAAAATATGCTAATTAAAAACAGAACTTGCAGTCTGAAGACTGTGGGATTGTAGTCATTCCATAAAGTAATAAACGCGGTAAAAAAAAATTAATTTTTAAACCCATCCAGTGTCCATAGTGATGAGTGTGTATTCTTGATGTGTTGCATGTATACGCATTTGAGTGCACTGGTGGTCAAAATGTACCAATCTGACATCTAAAATATGCATTGACTGGTGCTTTTCCTTTGCATCTAGCTGCTTTTCAAAGTATTCCAGGAACGCTGGGATGGCCTTGTGAATGGATACACAAGTACAGTGCACTTTTATCATTGTGTTTAAGAGGCTGTAGCTGTTTCAGGTTGTTCAATAGAGTTTTGTTTTTATGAAGCTATAATTGCTTATTTGTTTTTGGCATTATGTAAGAATGGCGGGTCAAGTAAGTACTGTTTTGAAGTGGACATCATCCAACTAAATTTCCCTCATTTGCAAATCAACTGTTGCTTTTAAGTTATCCTGCTGTGGTTCATGATGCAACGTACCGAGCTTACCTGTGGAGACTCAGTTGCCTTCCCGTTTGAGTCCAGCTCCGTGACATTTCTCTTTCCCCCGTCTATTTGCCAAGTTCGGCACACAATTCTCTATGCTTCTATACGGGGCCAAGAATAAAGGGAACCGAATTCCCCAAACGAACCCCGTTTAATTTCGAGAGCGCGCTATGCGCAGTTCCCTCAGGATGGCATCTTTATTGCGTTCTCTCTGACGGGGGTTCAGGTGGCCGGGGGGGTCGTTGACGGGAAATGAGATGGAGTTTTTGAAATCTCATCAAACGCTTCATTAATTTAGACGCCGGTCTCGCCGAATAACCCTGAAAATGATCCGCGCTGGTTTACAGAGCCAGGTAAACACTGTAATGAAATGTTGCAGAGCATTAGACCCCCCCCCCCCCCCAATGGACGGGTGGACAATGGATTCTGATTTATCATAGGCCCCTGGAGGAAAGTCGGAGAGCAACCTTAAAGCATCTTCCACAGCCTTGTACAAAAAAGTGTCATTTTGCATGGACAGAAAAGCCGCATTTTTATTTATTTTGTTTGTTTGTTTTAAGTGCCTGTGGATTAATCAATTTTAAATGGCTTTTGTATTATTGTATTCATTATATTAACCTTGCTTTTTCATCAATTTTAAATGGGTTTTCTGAAGTTTTCCAAGCTACCAATGGCTTCAATTAGGGTTAAGGGCCCAAATTAGGGTTAGGGTTAGGAAAACGGTAAGTCTGAGGGTAAAAGCAAGTTCATGGCTGTGTTCAGCAGCTTGAAGAATGGTTAGGACACAGGTTTGTTAATGATTTTGAATGAGTCAAATATTTTCTACTGTAGCATGGGTACCTGAGGCCATTAAAAAATTAGCAATATATTAATATTTTTTTCAAGGAAAATTTTTTTTAAAAGACCTTAAACATTATTTTGCTTTTGTATTATTTTATTCATGATATTAACCTTGATTTTTCATCAATTTTAAATGGGTTTTCGGAAATTTTCCAAGCTACCAATGGCTTCAATTAGGGTTAAGGGCCCAAATTAGGGTTAGGGTTAGGAAAACGGTAAGTCTGAGGGTAAAAGCAAGTTCACAGCTGTGTTCAGCAGCTTGAAGAATGGTTAGGACACAGGTTTGTTAATGATTTTGAATGAGTCAAATATTTTCTACTGTAGCATGGGTACCTATGGCCATTGAAACAATAGCAATATATTAATATTTTTTCAAGGAAAAAATCTTTTTAAAAGACCTGAAATATATCATTTTGCATTTGTATTATTGTATTCGTGATATTTAACTTGATTTTTAATCAATTTTGAATGGGTTTTCTGAAGTTTTCCAAGCTACCAATGGCTTCAATTAGGGTTAAGGGCCAAAACTAGGGTTAGGGTTAGGATTAGGGTTAGGAAAATGGTAAGTCTGAGGGTAAAGGCAAGTTCATGGCTGTGTTCAGCAGCTTGAAGAATGGTTAGGACACAGGTTTGTTAATGATTTTGAATGAGTCAAATATTTTCTACTTTAGCATGGGTACCTATGGCCATTAAAAAATTAGCAATATATTAATATTTTTTCAAGGAAATTTTTTTTTTTAAAGACCTTAAACATTATTTTTCTTTTGTATTATTGTATTCATTATATTAACCTTGCTTTTTCATCAATTTTAAATGGGTTTTCTGAAGTTTTCCAAGCTACCAATGGCTTCAATTAGGGTTAAGGGCCCAAATTAGGGTTAGGGTTAGGAAAACGGTAAGTCTGAGGGTAAAAGCGAGTTCACAGCTGTGTTCAGCAGCTTGAAGAATGGTTAGGACACAGGTTTGTTAATGATTTTGAATGAGTCAAATATTTTCTACTGTAGCATGGGTACCTATGGCCATTGAAACAATAGCAATATATTAATATTTTTTCAAGGAAAAAGTCTTTTTAAAAGACCTGAAACATTATTTTGCTTTTGTATTATTGTATTCATTATATTAACCTTGCTTTTTCATCAATTTTAAATGGGTTTTCTGAAGTTTTCCAAGCTACCAATGGCTTCAATTAGGGTTAAGGGCCCAAATTAGGGTTAGGGTTAGGAAAACGGTAAGTCTGAGGGTAAAAGCAAGTTCACAGCTGTGTTCAGCAGCTTGAAGAATGGTTAGGACACAGGTTTGTTAATGATTTTGAATGAGTCAAATATTTTCTACTGTAGCATGGGTACCTATGGCCATTGAAACAATAGCAATATATTAATATTTTTTCAAGGAAAAAATCTTTTTAAAAGACCTGAAATATATCATTTTTCATTTGTATTATTGTATTCGTGATATTTACCTTGATTTTTAATCAATTTTGAATGGGTTTTCTGAAGTTTTCCAAGCTACCAATGGCTTCAATTAGGGTTAAGGGCCAAAACTACGGTTCGGATTAGGGTTAAGAAAACGGTAAGTCTGAGGGTAAAAGCAAGTTCACAGCTGTGTTCAGCAGCTTGAAGAATGGTTAGGACACAGGTTTGTTAATGATTTTGAATGAGTCAAATATTTTCTATTTTAGCATGGGTACCTATGGCCATTAAAAAATTAGCAATATATTAATATTTTTTCAAGGAAAATTTTTTTTAAAAGACCTTAAACATTATTTTGCTTTTGTATTATTGTATTCATGATATTAACCTTGCTTTTTCATCAATTTTAAATGGGTTTTCCGAAGTTTTCCAAGTACCAATGGCTTCAATTAGGGTTAAGGGCCCAAATTAGGGTTAGGGTTAGGAAAACGGTAAGTCTGAGGGTAAAAGCAGTTCACAGCTGTGTCAGCAGCTTGAAGAATGGTTAGGACACAGGTTTTTAATGATTTTGAATGAGTCAAATATTTTCTACTGTAGCATGGGTACCTATGGCCATTGAAAAATAGCAATATATTAATATTTTTTCAAGGAAAAAGTTTTTTAAAGACCTGAAACATTATTTTGCTTTGTATATTGTATTTTTTTTTTTTTTTTTTTTTTTTTTTTTTTTTTTTTTTTTTTTTTTTTTTTTTTTTTTTTTTTTTTTTTTTTTTTTTTTTTTTTTTTTTTTTTTTTTTTTTTTTTTTTTTTTTTTTTTAAAAAAAAAAAAAAAAAAAAAAAAAAAAAAAAAAAAAAAAAAAAAAAAAAAAAAAAAAAAAAAAAAAAAAAAAAAAAAAAAAAAAAAAAAAAAAAAAAAAAAAAAAAAACTTGAAGAATGGTTAGGACACAGGTTTGTTAATGATTTTGAATGAGTCAAATATTTTCTACTGTAGCATGGGTACCTATGGCCATTGAAACAATAGCAATATATTAATATTTTTTCAAGGAAAATTTTTTTTAAAAGACCTTAAACATTATTTTGCTTTTGTATTATTGTATTCATGATATTAACCTTGCTTTTTCATCAATTTTAAATGGGTTTTCCGAAGTTTTCCAAGCTACCAATGGCTTCAATTAGGGTTAAGGGCCCAAATTAGGGTTAGGGTTAGGAAAACGGTAAGTCTGAGGGTAAAAGCAAGTTCACAGCTGTGTTCAGCAGCTTGAAGAATGGTTAGGACACAGGTTTGTTAATGATTTTGAATGAGTCAAATATTTTCTACTTTAGCATGGGTACCTATGGCCATTAAAAAATTAGCAATATATTAATATTTTTTCAAGGAAAATGTTTTTTAAAAGACCTTAAACATTATTTTTCTTTTGTATTATTGTATTCATTATATTAACCTTGCTTTTTCATCAATTTTAAATGGGTTTTCTGAAGTTTTCCAAGCTACCAATGGCTTCAATTAGGGTTAAGGGCCCAAATTAGGGTTAGGGTTAGGAAAACGGTAAGTCTGAGGGTAAAAGCGAGTTCACAGCTGTGTTCAGCAGCTTGAAGAATGGTTAGGACACAGGTTTGTTAATGATTTTGAATGAGTCAAATATTTTCTACTGTAGCATGGGTACCTATGGCCATTGAAACAATAGCAATATATTAATATTTTTTCAAGGAAAATGTTTTTTAAAAGACCTTAAACATTATTTTTCTTTTGTATTATTGTATTCATTATATTAACCTTGCTTTTTCATCAATTTTAAATGGGTTTTCTGAAGTTTTCCAAGCTACCAATGGCTTCAATTAGGGTTAAGGGCCCAAATTAGGGTTATGGTTAGGAAAACGGTAAGTCTGAGGGTAAAAGCGAGTTCACAGCTGTGTTCAGCAGCTTGAAGAATGGTTAGGACACAGGTTTGTTAATGATTTTGAATGAGTCAAATATTTTCTACTTAGCATGGGTACCTATGGCCATTAAAAATAGCAATATATTAATATTTTTCAAGGAAAATGTTTTTAAAAGACCTTAAACATTATTTTCTTTGTATTATTGTATTCATTGTTCATATATTAACCTTGCTTTTTCATCAATTTTAAATGGGTTTTCTGAAGTTTTCCAAGCTACCAATGGCTTCAATTAGGGTTAAGGGCCCAAATTAGGGTTAGGGTTAGGAAAACGGTAAGTCTGAGGGTAAAAGCGAGTTCACAGCTGTGTTCAGCAGCTTGAAGAATGGTTAGGACACAGGTTTGTTAATGATTTTGAATGAGTCAAATATTTTCTACTGTAGCATGGGTACCTATGGCCATTGAAACAATAGCAATATATAATATTTTTCAAGGAAAAATCTTTTTAAAAGACCTGAAACATTATTTTGCTTTTGTATTATTGTATTCATTATATTAACCTTGCTTTTACATCAATTTTAAATGGGTTTCTGAAGTTTTCCAAGCTACCAATGGCTTCAATTAGGGTTAAGGGCCCAAATTAGGGTTAGGGTTAGGAAAACGGTAAGTCTGAGGGTAAAAGCAAGTTCACAGCTGTGTTCAGCAGCTTGAAGAATGGTTAGGACACAGGTTTGTTAATGATTTTGAATGAGTCAAATATTTTCTACTTTAGCATGGGTACCTATGGCCATTAAAAAATTAGCAATATATTAATATTTTTTCAAGGAAAATATTTTTTAAAAGACCTTAAACATTATTTTGCTTTTGTATTATTGTATTCATGATATTAACCTTGCTTTTTCATCAATTTTAAATGGGTTTTCCGAAGTTTTCCAAGCTACCAATGGCTTCAATTAGGGTTAAGGGCCCAAATTAGGGTTAGGGTTAGGAAAACGGTAAGTCTGAGGGTAATGGCAAGTTCACAGCTGTGTTCAGCAGCTTGAAGAATGGTTAGGACACAGGTTTGTTAATGATTTTGAATGAGTCAAATATTTTCTACTGTAGCATGGGTACCTATGGCCATTGAAACAATAGCAATATATTAATATTTTTGCAGGAAAATGTTTTTTAAAAGACCTTAAACATTATTTTGCTTTGTATTATTGTATTCTGTATATTAAACCTTGTTTTTCATCAATTTTAAATGGGTTTTCTGAAGTTTTCCAAGCTACCAATGGCTTCAATTAGGGTTAAGGGCCCAAATTAGGGTTAGGGTTAGGAAAACGGTAAGTCTGAGGGTAAAAGCAAGTTCACAGCTGTGTTCAGCAGCTTGAAGAATGGTTAGGACACAGGTTTGTTAATGATTTTGAATGAGTCAAATTTTCTACTTGAGCTGGGTACCTATGGCCATTGAAACAATAGCAATATATTAATATTTTTTCAAGGAAAATTTTTTTTAAAAGACCTTAAACATTATTTTGCTTTTGTATTATTGTATTCATGATATTAACCTTGCTTTTTCATCAATTTTAAATGGGTTTTCCGAAGTTTTCCAAGCTACCAATGGCTTCAATTAGGGTTAAGGGCCCAAATTAGGGTTAGGGTTAGGAAAACGGTAAGTCTGAGGGTAAAAGCAAGTTCACAGCTGTGTTCAGCAGCTTGAAGAATGGTTAGGACACAGGTTTGTTAATGATTTTGAATGAGTCAAATATTTTCTACTGTAGCATGGGTACCTATGGCCATTGAAACAATAGCAATATATTAATATTTTTTCAAGGAAAAAGTCTTTTTAAAAGACCTGAAACATTATTTTGCTTTTGTATTATTGTATTCATTATATTAACCTTGCTTTTTCATCAATTTTAAATGGGTTTTCTGAAGTTTTCCAAGCTACCAATGGCTTCAATTAGGGTTAAGGGCCCAAATTAGGGTTAGGGTTAGGAAAACGGTAAGTCTGAGGGTAAAGGCAAGTTCACAGCTGTGTTCAGCAGCTTGAAGAATGGTTAGGACACAGGTTTGTTAATGATTTTGAACGAGCGAAATATTTTCTACAGTAGCTTGGCTACCTAATGACATGTGCAATATATTCATATTTATTCAAGCAATAAAAATGTTTTTAAAAGACCTGAAACATATTATTTTTCATTTGTATTATTTTATTCTTGATATTTACCTGGTTTATTAAGTTCAACCTGCCATTGCAAATTGGACCGTAATTCTGAATTATTCCCATATCCTGTGCGAGAAATTATGCCTTCTTTCGTGGACGTGCGTGTTAAGCACACATCCATTTGCAATTTAATCATTTCTCAGATGTTTTTTTTCATGTATAAATATATTTTGCCCCAGGCCTGACAATTCATAGCTGCAGCCATAACGCAAAAACTGTTTTTCGATATTAACACATCCTGTTTGAGTGTGTGGCTATCATTCAGCAGAAGCTGGGCTGGATGGATTTTAAATCGAGGTTGTCGGATGGGGACAGCTGTTCTCCCGGTTGACCTGAAATATGGATTGCTTAGATGTGATGCCACTGTGCTGTTAAATATTCCCTACCCGTCATAATTACTTTCTCGAATGGCAAATATCAGATGGAAAAATGGGCTCAGAGAACGACCTTTATCAAAATTTAAATACTTTTTTTTTTTTTGCCCTTTTACAGGGATTCATTTTCGCGCCCTCAGCGCCAAGTGACAGTATGTCCCGTAGTTCTCCGGTCACGGTGACAAAACCGCATTTTAAATTAAGGTTTCTCGGCGGTGCACGATGCGTACACATTTAAATGTGCGCAAAACTAGGTAGAGTTGTTATCGGTAATTATGCACCTTCGACCTCTATTCCTTTTCACAGTGGTATTCAATCCGACAGGGGAAATTGGTCTGAGTCATTAATATATATATATCAGCGAAGTCAAGCGCAACTCGGCACCAGGTCGTGCAGAAGCCAGGCGTTTAGCAAAGACACGCCAGGATAAGAAAGCGAATCTATTAAACACGATGCTATTATGGATGGGTTTTTTTTTTTTTTAAGTTTCCTTTCTGTCAGAAAGAGAGTGTTCGTTCTCGATAATTCCCCCCAGATAATTTGGCAGGCGAGGCGCCGAAAGTCCGACGAAGATTTTCCAGACTCACCACGTGCTCTGGCGTTTTTGAAGCAGCCATTCGAATTTTCTGCATCTTGTAAATATTCATGGAGTTTGGTCGAACAGAATACTGCGGCAATGGATGTTCCCTACGGGTAACGACCTAGAATCACCCCCAGAAGCACGACGTGAACAACTGTGACCTTTAATGCCGAATTCTGGGATTATGATTAGGCATTCTGAGCACCGTAGTGCGACAGTTTTATAAACCTGTTCAAAAGCCTAGTTTGTCTGACACTGGTGTTTTCAGTCGAAGCACGTTTGGTGGCCTATATTAACGCAGACCTATTCTACCGCAACCTTTATTTCCAACGTCAAAATGATAGCTCCTGTAATTAATGGGGGAGATGTGCTGAGAATTTGATAGTGGGGGATCTCGTAAGGGGCTTCCGTAATCTGTGACTGTAAAGTCATTTTATGATTCTATCTGAAAATGTAAAAAAAAAGGCCATTTTAAATGATTTATCCACTACCGAGGATGGAAAAAAGGAAACTGAACTTTTGAATTTTTCCCCGTTCATTCCTACTTCCCCTGCATACTGAAAGTCCTCATTTGCCTCTGACATCTGACTCGGCTGGAACACTGAAGAGTTTAATATGTTAGCTGAAGTTAGTTACTCCAGGTGAAGTTTTAAGTTAAATAAAATATTAATCAGTCCTGGGTCTTTTGGATGTTTATGGTCTTCTTTCAATCTGTAGCCAGATTAAGCCTTGGGAACAAAATGGTGGACTCCTTATCCGATCGATGACTTAAATGAATCGAACACACTACACACTGACAACCTGCAGATTTTGCAGCCCTATTGCAGTTGCTATGTAAAAAAGTTGTGTAAATCGCTCTGGATAAGAGCATCTGCTAAATGCCTGTAGTGTAATGTAATGCAATGCAGCCCTGTGTAGAGAGTATCCAGCACTCGCTACTACCTGACCAAGCTGGTGGTATTGTATTACGTTGGAATTGCGTGAAGTTACGCACATCGACAAGGGAGCGAGACTTCTACGGTGTAGTTGGAGTTGAAGTACAGCGTGTGTACTAGAATTCCCTTGTTAATCGTTTACCGGCATCAGACATCAAACAACCTTTAGATCCATGGTGGATCCTCGTCAGGTCAGTCTGGGTTTGATACCGATGAAAGATTTATATAAAGGTCTGCAGTACGGACTGTACTTCGACTTGTGTTACATCACCTTGCCGGCATTTGGCAGAAACACTCTTCATCCCGAGCGTTTCCCTCGTCAACGAGAAGACAAGTGCATAAATCAGGCTAAGAGAGCAACGGTAACCCTAGAGGCGAGAGTCAAATGGAGACCGTAAACGTGAAACCCCAGGATCGAACGTGAACTAGTTAAGCCTGCCAGGGAGAATACGAGAGGTCATATATATGTGTGCAAGATGTATATCTAAATGCAAGATACTCCACTGTAATGTTAAGCGTTTTGGCCTGCTGGTGGAGGCTGGGAGCTCGCATTGCTGCTGAGTTTGGCTGTAGCTAACGGCTGTGCACGATGGGCCTTGTTCCTTGTGTGTGGTCCCGTCTGCCAGCCCTCTGTCTCAGTTTACGGTTGTCTTTCAACCACCTGAGCTAGATTTAACATATGAGTCAGAAGCTTATGGGCATGGACAATGGGAAAAAAATATAATACATAAGTTTAACCTTTCCTATAGTCCCAGCAGCTCCCTATAATGTAGCTCAGGGTTGTCCAGGCTTATCCAAAAAGGCCCGATATGGGTGCAGGTTTTTTGTTTTAGTCCAGCACTGTGACACGTCATTCAAGTAATTAACTAATCATAGTCTTCAGCCAAGACATTGATAAGTAGAATCCGGTTCTGGGCTAGAACAAAAACCTGCACCCACACCAGCCGTTTTTTTGGACAGAATTGCGCACCTCTGCTACAGCTCGTAAGCTTGATGATGTGATGGGTGTCTTTCAAGCTTGTGGGAGTTTCTACAATCAGTAGAAAAAAAGAAAAAAAAAAAGGATGGTGCGGACTGTCCTGAAATAGCATCATGGATTCAGCCCCCCTGGTCTCCGTGTATCTTTGAAAGTATCTTTGATAATGTCGTCTTTTTTTGGCGGGTTTTGTAAGTGTGGCCTGGTTTTGGAGCTGTTGCTTTGATGTGCTCACGCGGCGGAGCAGCCGTCACTTTTAACTGCGTGGGATCGCCGCGGGAAACCGTTGCCCTCGACGACGGCCCGGCTTTCAGAGGGGAAACGGGAGGGGAAAGAAAGATACGGCGGAAATGGCGTTGTTTACTCGTTTATTTCAACATTGTGCCAACGCTGAGTTCTGTACATTCTTTTTGTTGTTGCTGGGATACGCCCGCACCAAATGCGTCCCCTAACATTGTGCTGCACTGTGGGTCGAAGCAGCCGGCGAATGGGGAGGTGTCAGGCTTCCCAGCATCCTCCACAAATATGAAGCAACCCGCCGGCCTCCTCACCCTGCCCCCCCCCCTTGCCCAGGGCCACACCTCCTCACCCTGGGCCCTGTCTCCTTGCCCAGGGCCACACCTCCTCACCCTGCCCCCCCCCCCCTTGCCCAGGGCCACACCTCCTCACCCTGGGCCCCGTCTCCTTGCCCAGGGCCACACCTCCTCACCCTGGCTCCCCCCCCTCTCCTTGCTCAAGGCCCCGCCTTCCAGCCCAGGGCCCCACTTTTCTTGCCTTCCTTTGACAGCAGAGGAATCAGAGGGTGCCAAAGTTTTGGAGGGGCCCCCAAATTTTTATTTTGCCTAGGGACGGCTCTGCTGGTGCTGGTAGAATGTTGCCATGCCGATTTTTGCGGAATGCTGACGGACGGCGGGGGCTGGTGGCGGTCCGAAATGTGCCGGTTCGTGGGGTTGAGAAGGCGTGCGATCGGTGGGGGGGGGGGGCGTGGGGGCAGCAAAGATGAAGAATCCAAGCCTGTTGTGTTCTTCCCTGGCGCTAACACCGCCGCGATGCTACGGCCAGAGGTTCGAGCGGCACGCCGAGCGGCACGGCTCCGCCCCCAAACGTCCCCGCGCCTCCAGAGAGAGTGCGGTCGGCGGCGCTAACGTGCTAATGAACTTCCCGCCAGCCTTCAGCGGGGCTCTTATGAGGCATGCACATCGCCCGGCGCTCACCGTGCTACAGCGGAATGAGCCCGTTAGCCTTTATCAGATGGGCTTAGAACCATTACAGACTGCGGCCCTGCCCTTTACTCATTCTGTTCCGTGTGTGTGTGTGTGTGTGTGTGTGTGTGTGTGTGTGTGTGTGTGTGGGTGGGTGAGTGAGAGGGAGAGAGAGAAGGAGGGAGAGAGCAAATGAGGAGGAGAAAATGAGAATGAAAGGGAGGAAGAGAGATAAAGCATTTTTATGTGTCCGTGGGAGCGTGTTTATGCATATTATAGACCGAGCATGTGTCCGCATATTGCTTGTGCGTGTCGATGTGTTGTATTTATTTACATTATATTATAAGGTTTGTGAGTGTGTGTCTGCCTCTGTAGCCCTGGTATTTCATGAAATAAACATGCGCATATTTAATTATATTAGTGTGAGTGTGAGAAGGAGGGAGAGAGGGAATCACACACACACACACACACACAGTTTGTCAGGTTCCGGGCGACTTAGGAGGACAAAGAGGACACGGTGGACCTCTGTGAGGACAGGCTGCAGATCTCCATGTTTGTGAAGGAGCTCCCGCCCTCGCTGGTGCACTCTGGGTACGCGGAGCTGGAGGAGATGATGTTCTTCAGCCTGTGCAGGGCGATGACGAGCAGCGTGAGGAGGAAGGCCAGCAGGCTGAGGAAGATGGAGACGTAGACGTAGACGTTCTCGGGGCGCTCGGACGAGGCGTCCGCGGCGGCGGCGGCGGAGACGGCGGAGGTGGGGGGGGCGACCCGGAGGAAGGTCCCGTTCTGCGGCACAGAGCCGTTCCAGGCCTCTGCCGGGACGTCCATCCCGCTCATCCCGACGGTCCCGGTCCGGAGCGGCTCAGCTCGATTCCATGTGGAACCCGGGAGAACCCGCGTCGCCGCGGTGCTGCGATGCTTTCCTTACGGAGAGTTCGCCGACGCTCTGCTTGAGAGAGAGAGAGAAAAAAAACGCAAGAATAACTTCTCATTATCGAATGCAGTTCAACCGTAATAGAAGACAACAGAATGGACCCGATCCACATTTGTCATTATCTTTTAACTCAACATTTGAATGCAGCCGGTAATTGTTTTTCTTCACAAACGAACAATTCAGCAATCACGACTTGCCAAAGTCATTATGATGAAAGAAAAAATAAAGCTTGCACTTATTTTTTGGCAAAGTTAAAGGCTAATATTGAGTGATATACAATCCAATTTCTGCACAGTCATGATCCAGGGTTAAAACTAGGTACCAGCAATTTTTCTTCAACGCTAGGGTGACCATATATTTGACTTTTAAAAAAGAGGACCAGGCTGGGCAGGCATTTTACAAGCATAATAGCTATTTGTTTGTTTATATGCGGTCTATTGAATGAGCAAAACCAAACCAGACAGTTTTAGGAATTTGTGAAATCCTGCCTTGATAGATATTTTCAGTCACTAACAGAAGAAATGTCTGGGAAAAAGAGGGCGTCTGGTCAGCCAATTTACTGCTGAATGTTCAGTGTAGAGTCAGCTTTGATAGTCCCTTTAACTCTTATCGCGTGAATGTGGTCTGTGTTGGACTCATACAAACTCATACCGAGTTGACTCGGTACAGTTTTTTTTTTTTTCAGCGTAAAAATAGTCTAGAAAGGTAATATAAAATATGGCGACAGATACCTGCCCCACCCCTCCCTGCCCCCTTCCTTCTGTAAGATGGGGAAAAGCCCCAGGGCCCGATGTGACCTTGAGTGCTGAGGACAGACTGTCACGTGTGTATGGGCCCTGGCGCCGGGGGGAGGACTGATGGGGGGGGGGCTAAAAACACTTGAAAGACGTAGTTAACCCTTTGAATAGTAGGTTTTTTTTCCCCCTGAATGTTCTTTTTTTTCTTCAGTATTCAATGTCAGTGTTCTAGAACTGCAGCGCTTTCAGTCACCGGCGGTGATTGTGACATCATCAGCGTTAGAACCTTCAGTTCGGAGCATTCTAATCGCCTGTCTGAGATCTGACACTTTAAACTGAGGGGAGCTGGGAGATTCTCTCTCTTCCTCGGCCGCACTGTACAGGATGTGTAATTATCTCTGTGCCTTCAGAGCTCTGTCTGTCAGCCTGCGCCCCCCACCCCCCCCCCCCAAACTCAGCGTGCACTCCACAAGACAAAGGCAGTGTGCAATTTCACGTCTGAGGCGCTGCTTCTTTAAACTCCAACAGGGGGCTTCAAATTGGTGTGTGCGTGTGTGTGTGTGCGTATGTATATGTGAGTGTGAGTGTATGCGTGTGCCTGTATGAGTGTGTGTATGAGCATGTTTGCGTGTTTGTATGTGCGTATCTGTGCACGCGTGTGTGCACATGTCTATTTGTGTGTGTGTGTGTGTGAGTGAGTGCCTCTTGCTCTGGTCTGATGATCTGTGCTACCTGCTGGTGGAGAATCTGCTCCTGGGCCTGTATTCATAAAACATGTCAGATAAGGAGCACTGGTCTAGGATCAGTTTTTCCTTCTTGCTGATAATGGACAAGGGTGGCATAAGGTCAGGGCAAAAACTGATCCTAGATCAGCACATTTACACTGTGATGCTTCACACTGCAAAAACCGAATCAAATCAGTATTGCAGTCTCTTATTTCTCATAAGATCTTACTTATGTTACTTTTTTGCTGAGTAAGACAAAAAGATTGCCAATGAAGTGACTCATTTTGAGATTCGACGATAAGGGTGAGGAAACAAGCTAATCTTTTATACTTGAGAGAAATATATTTTTTTATGTCTCATTATATGACTAAAACGCTTGTTAAGAAAGACCTTTTTGCAGTATACGAGTATGGGCACGGATCAAGGATCAGCTTTACCTTCTTCATTCATAATGTACTGTGTTAGAACACAGACAGGACACAACCTGATCCCACATAGGCAACCCTGCCTCGAAATGCTTTGTGATCAGGTTCCCAGCAAACACAAAAAATCCCCACAACGTCGTTTCCTCGAAGCTGCAATGTTATAACATTCACAAAAACACTCCATTGTGAGGACATCGTGCGCTAGCTGGTTTGTTTCTCTCTGGTTCATAGAGAAAACCCGGAGTCAGTGCATCTACGGTACGGGAGAGCGCTCCTCATCCATGTGTCCGGGACAACAGGTCCCCAGCCCCAGTCCTGGGGAGCCATTTCTGGTTTTTGTTTTCACCATAGAATCAGCAAGCAGTTCAGACCCAAGGAGGCGAAGGCTAACTGAGCAATCGACTGTTTTAATTGGCTAATTGAGCGTTGATTAAAGGGTTTCACCGACAGTGGTAATGAGCAAGACCCTCGGACTCAAGGGCACGGTTATTCAAATCCAAATCCGGCCCTGGTTTTCCTTTCTGCCAGGCAATTAACTGAGCGATTAGCGCTACCGATTGGCCAAACTGCCTTCACACCTGACTCCCGGGGAAAAGAAGGATGACAGTCTGGCAGTTCATGGCCCTCGAGTACCTGTGATTTTGAATTACAGAGTTCCAGGGAGTGTAGGGGCTCACTGGCGTAGACGCATAAGGCATATACGGGGATTGCATTCATTAGGACTGATTATTTGCCTCTTTCAGACCTCAGAAAGCAATCGCGACATTTGTGAACGAGCAAATTGCGTAATTAGCCTACACTGTGTGTGCGTGTCCCCGCGCGCGTGTGTGGGTTAAAGCTGTTGTTGTTTTGCGCATAAATTGTGTCAAAGAAAGCAGCCTTTTTGAGGGTCGTGATCGCACCTCGTTATCCGCTTTGTATCCAGGCAACGTGCTGATTTGTGTGCTTGTTAAGGCCCTCAGCCTTTTTTTTTAAATTGGGGGGGGGGGGGACAGAAAAGGCTTCACCTGTTAGCGGTTGCGCTCCCGCTAAGCTGCTCGTTCCTAGCTTCGCGTCGCCCGTCCATGAATTATTGACCGGCGGACATCTGTGAGGCAAAATGTCACCCCCCCCACATCCCTGCCCTCACCCGCCCCCCAAATGTAGTCAGCGTGGAGCCCCCCACCCCCCCGTCTAGAGAGGGGTGAGAAATTTTGGAAAGCATTTAGCTCTGAGGAAACTGTTCTCAAGGTCAGAACTGACAGCGTTCACAGTGAGACTGGTGGTGGTGCAGCAGGGATTATAATTTAAAGGTCTATGGGGGATGAGGGGGGGAGCTGGGGGGAGGGAGAGAGAATTAGAGCAGCGTTTGGCAAATGGGTGTACCAGGTTTCAGAATTTCATCCCGGTTTCTGCTATTAATTGTTTACTAATTATACAGTTCAGCCCAATCATACATCTAAGCTGACATTTTTGCTGCATTTATTTGAAATGCTTATGAATCTCAGCCGATGGCTGGTGTCAGGGGCCCTGTATGAAATATTTTGTTTTGGCCTGATCTAGATATGAGCCAGCATTGGTGTACAGAGCTAACTGAGCCAAACAAAAGAACCTGCATTACCTGCAAAAGAACCGGCATTTAGCAGACACTCTTTTCCAGAGCAACTTACACAGTTCTTATTTTTGATTTTTTTTTACATAGTATCCATTTGTATAGCTGGATGTATACTGAAGCAATTTCCTTTCCTCAAGAGTACAATGGCAGTGTCCTAACTGGGAATCAAACCTGCGACCGTTTGGCTACGATCCCAGTTTCCAAACAATTACACTGCCAAATAAAGGCCTGCCCTCCCGGACTGGGACTACCCGCTCCTGCGACAGGCGATAGTAGGACTGCCAAGTAAAAAAGTTTCTAGTCAGTGGGTCCTCTATGACTCATCGTATCCCAGTGCCCCCCTCTGTTTAAACTGAGCATCTAAAGCAGTTGGAACCAGCGGGGTTCCTGGATCTTTACTGAACTGCTTATTAGTAGAGGCAGGTGTGCCAAATTAGGGTTGGAATGAAAACCTACAGGATGGTAGATCTGCAGGAACAGGGCTGGTTACCACTGATCTAAAGTCTGTCTGCGCAAAACGGTGATCAAGTAGCCTCCTCCTCTGACTCACTGTCTGCATTAGCTCAAATGAGCGTGAGCTGTGTGTTTCAAAATAAGAGCGTGTGCTCGTCTGCACCCTTCAGAATTAATTGAGGGCATTCTAGTGGAAAACATGCGCAAATCAGGCATTCACAATTGGGGAAAAATAGGGGTGTACTTTTTTTTTGTAAAATTTTACAAGAGAAAATCAACATCACTGAGGTAGTGTGTGTGTGTGTGCAGATGTGTGTGTGTGTGTGTGCGTGTGTGTGGCTGCACACGTTTTGATGATTTCTCAGTAATGTAAAAAAAAAAAGAAAAGTCCCAGGATTTCTTAAAAAAAGAAAGATCTTGCTATTATTCCTCATTCTACTGAGTAACCAAAAAAAGAGTTGCTGATTCAACCCTCAAAGAAAGTGACAGTCGCATAAGTTCTGACTGTAAGTGTGAGGAAGAAGGAAATAAAAGAAGGGAGTGATGAAAGAAAGAAAGAAATGAATGAATGGGGAGTCCTCATGGAGACGCCTGGCTGCTTCACTACTGCAGAGATTTTCACTTCGGAGTGCAGCTCCATCTTTACTTGCACCACAACAAGGGATTTCTCAGATATGGTCTCTTCTAAGTGTTATATGGAGGTGTGTGTGTGCGTGCATGTGTGCCTGTGTGTGTGTGTGAGAGAGAGAGAGAGAAAATGTGTCTGTGTGCACGCGTCCGTGTGTGTGAGAGAGAGGAGAGTGTGTGAGTTTGTGTATTTCTGTCTGTGCAATAGTCTCTCATTACTACTAAAGGCATAAACTCTTTGTTGGTAGGAATTGCGCATGCAGTTTGAAGCGGTGCGGAAACTTGTAGAGACGCGGTTTGTTTTACATGCGGAGCCTGATTAGTGTTCCTATGGTGCACAGCGGGACTTTGTAGTCTCCCCCGCTGGCTCGGAAACCCTGCAGCCCGTGGCCGCCCTCTTTTCTTATTCGGTTCCTCTCAATTTCCTGTGAATTTTGCGCCCTTTCTCCATTTATTCACATCCTGGGAACAGCGGCGTTCTACCCCCGTTTCACTGAAGTGAGCACAGAAGGGGGGAGGGAGGGGGGGGGGCACTTAGATTTCCCCTGTTGTCGGCTCCTGTTCCATCGTTAATTGTTTTTTATGTATTTATTTATTTATTATTTGGTTTTTGTTCATTTCAAATTACATGATGCGATATGTCTCGTCCAAATCCCAAAAAAGGTTCTCTCCTACTTCCCTCTCCGTCCGCCGATTCTCTCTCCGCTGTTCAGGTGTTTCTTTATTCTTAATTCTAATGCCAGCGCACGCCCGTCCCGAAGTTACGAGTGGCCGCCGAGAGCGCAGCTGGGAAATGCGCGAGGAGACGCTCCGTGAGGACGCTTTGCGGGCACGCTGAATTCCGCGCGGCGCAAGCACGTTGCCGTTGGAGACACAAAGGACACCGGAGGGGAATTAACGGCGACAGAGATCTGTCAGACGCCTCGTGCTCAGCTACAGCACATGTGACCGCCAGCGCACTCCTCAGACAAAACCCGTGCCTGTTATCTTCGTAACGGACAGCAGCAGTGCCGCGATCGATACATTCACCCACACATCAATGCAGCCCCGTTCGCGGGCAGCACATAACCTTTTGTGAAGCGTTCTTTTTTTCACTTTTGGTTTAAACAAAGGTAGCTCACCATTCCTCAAAAATATGGAAATGTAGTTCATTTTCTTCTCCGAAGGTTGCTAATTTTCTCAGCTTTGGCTCGCTGTCAAAGTGCGAATGGCAAAAGCGTTCTCTTTAAAAAAGAGAGAGAGAGAAAAGAAGACTTACCTCTTTCCAGACAGGACTTCTCTCTTTTTCACATTCTTTTGCAATCCATTTCCTTTGAGAGGGAATCCGGGGAGCGATAGTCCTTGTGGTCATTCATTTAGTAGCTGCTTCTCTCAGAGGAAGGGAGGTGAATGCGAACTGTTTGAGACCGAGGGGAGGTGAGAAGGAGAGAGAGAGGAGGTACGCAGTGGAGAGGAGGTGGTCCACGTCCTGTTGATTCACATCTCTGAGTGCTGAAAACTGACTGTCCGAGTGCTGTACAAAGCCGACAGCCCTCCTCCCCTCACTGCATCTCACTCCCTCTCTTTCTCTCTCTCTCTCTCTCTCTCTCTCTCTCTCTCTCTCTCTCTCTCTCTCTCTCTCTCTCTCTCTCTCTCCCTCCCTTTCTCACTCCACACCCCCTCTGCCGCTCCCTCCCACCCTCCCTCCCTAAGCTGCAGTAGGCAGTGGTCGATATTCTGAAAGACACCCCACCCTCTCCTACACCTCTGTATCAAAATACCCCCCCACCACCCTCTACTACACCTCTGTATCAAAATCCCCCACCCCCCACCCTCTCCTACACCTCTGTATCAAAATCCCCCACCCCCCACCCTCTCCTACACCTCTGTATCAAAATCCCCCCCCGCCACCCTCTCCTACACCTCTGTATCAAAATCCCCCCCCCAAATACGATGAATTTTTTTGGGAAGTAGAAGACAGGGAACAGCGATAGGCTCTGGTCTGGAATAATTTGAAAGTATTCACTGTTAAATATTGTCCTTCAGAAAATGTGGAAAAACTGTATTTTTTACAAAAATATGTCCGGATTTTAAAATTGCATTTTTAGAACTTGTGAGTGTGCCTGTGTGTGTCTCTGTGCATGCCTGTGCGTGTCTGTGGGTGTGTGGGTGTCTATGTCTCGTGGTGTGTGTGTGCATGTATGCGTGTGATGTGGTGTGTCTTGTGTGATGTGTGCTTGTGTGTGTCTGTGCGTCATGTGGTGTGTGTGTGTGTGTGTGTCTCTGTGTCTGTGTCTGTGTAGATGTGCGCGTGTATATGTGTGTGTGTGTCCAAAAGAGCGTTGCCTTCCCCACCAGGGAAATTTCAGCTGTCCCTCCTATAATATTTCTCCCCTGCGTATCCAGTCCTGCAGTTTAGAGCAGTCTGCTCTCCGGTATGACGCTGCCTTATTCTGAGCTTCATTAGACACTCTCCTTAGAGTCACGTTTTTGGCGTCATAGCAGCCGGTGTTAGCTGCTCTCAGACCAGTGCTTGTGGGGGGGGGGGCGCTATCTTTCCCAGAACCCCCCTCTGCGATGACTCGAGCGCGTCAGCGCCGCGCCGCGGGCGGGCCGCTCCGACCGCGCGTCGGCGTTTCGGGGCGCCCGGCGGCGCCGCTCAGAGCTGGCGGGGATAATCACAGCTCTCGGCCGTCACCGGGCTGTCAGGCCCTCATTAGGGAAGATTCGCTTTGTGTTGCAGACCGTTGTTTTTTTTTTTTTAAACTTAATTTTATTATTATTTATTTTTAAATGAGACAGTGGCGGGGGTGGCGGTAAGCGTGGGAGGTGAGGGTGGGGTGGAATTAGGGGTGAGGGTGGGGTGAGGGGTGTCTGGGAACACCAGCTGGGAGTTGTGGGCCCTGCTGGTAGTTCTGGGCAATTACACGCCTTTATGAAAAATTAGTCTCGGTGAAAATATGACAGAAATTAAATAAACGTGTATTTATTTTTATTTTTTTTGCAGGTTTCAATTTGAAGACGCGCTGTCTTCCATATGCGTGTGCCGTAACAATTATTGGGGTTCTGGATATGCCTTGGAGGGACACACCCCAGTACCAGAGAGTTTAGCAGTTTTCAGGGTTCATCACAGATGACCTCACCCCTCTCAAACCCAGGCTTCCGCACCCTGTGATGTCACAGAAACGCAGAATTCCGATACAGCTTCAAGCAGCCGCACGGCGAGTTCTCTGAGCTCGGGTTCGTTTCTGTTTCTCCCTCGCCTTCCTTTCCTCCGCCTTCATACTTCTCACACTGGAAAATGACGGTACGTGCAGGTGCAGGCGCCTGGAATACCAAAAAGGGAACTGCAAAAAAAAAAACAAACAGTTTTCAGCGCCCAGTGTGAATTGATGGTTGTTTTTGTTGTGTGAAGCACCGTATTCCGTATGCATAAAAACAATTTTCCTCTTCGGGGCAGCATGTCAGACACCGTAGCCGGGGGATATAAATTTCGGGTTTCCGTCCTGGCGGCGTTCCAATTCCATTCCGTTCCGTCCCCGTCCTGTCCCCAAAACAAATTTTTCATTCTCACTCTGCTCGGCCCTGAGATTCGGATATTGCTCATATCGCGCGGCTAAATTCTTTTGGCACCGCTGAGAGGAACTCGGCTGCCGGAGGACGGAACAACCGCGGTATCCTTTTCCTGTTAGAACCTCCGACCCTCAATGTTTAGCATCGGGTAGACTGACTCTCTTGACTGCTCCATGTGCTACACCCCCACCCCCACCGCCCCCCCCCCCCCCCCCCTTTCTTTTCGGCCGAGCTCTGGCACCTGACATATGGCTGCTCCTTCATAAGCGCTTGGGAGCGGCGGGCGCAGAATACCAATGCGCTTGGTATCTCTCCCCCGTCGCTCCCGGAAGATGCTATCTCCCCCGCAGGCTGGGCCGCTCGTAAAGGTTTCGGTGGACGGCGAGAAAAAGCGAAAAGCTGCCTTTTTACGGGGGTAACACTGGGACAAAAAAAAAACAGTGACGCGAATTGTCCCGTCGTGAGGAATTTTTAAAAAGGGGGATTTAAAAATTCCCCTTCTGTTTTTCTTTTAATGAGCTGGAGTGTAGCTGGCTTGGTTTTTTTTCTTCCTTTCTCCTTCCTCTTCTCTCTCTCTCTCTATTTTCAGCCAAAATCCAGAAGTACGGGCAGAGGAAGGCGGGCACCGGGTGCCACAAAGAGATTTCTCGAGACGAAAATGTGACAAAAGTCACAACAGCTCCCTTCGGAAAACCCTTTCATTAAACCTCATTATTTCCAGACGAGGCTGTTCCGTCTCTCTCCTGGCTGTTCCATCCCCCCTCCCCCCGGGCTGTTCTGTCTCCCCCCTGGCTGTTCCATCCCCCTCCCCCCGGCTGTTCCGTCTCCCCCCCCGGGCTGTATTGATCCGGCACATTCCGCGCCACTCCCGCTCGTTCGGGTCCAATTGGACCGTGCGGCTCGTCGCACTACGACAGAGACCAAGGACACGTGGAAGGGCAGCTCCCTTCTCCTAATTAGTCTTGCCCTGCCAGCTGGGGGGAAGGAGACAGAAGGGGGGGGGGGTGGTGCGCGATTGGAAGGGGGGGGGGGCTGGTGTGTGCGTGAAGAGCGAGGCGACTAGCGCGGCGTCTTCAGCGCCTCCTCGGCTAATTCCCATAATTCCTGGGCGTGCTGAGAGGGTCCTCTGAGCCTCTCTCATTGTGTCCTGCTCTTCTGAAGGGCTCCGATAAGAGCTGCTCTCCTCCCCCCCCCAGTCCCAGATGCTGCCGTGGAGATAGCGGTGGACAAATCTCTAACGTTTGTTACCAAGAGACTTTTTAGCGCATTTAGTGGATTTTCTCCAACATGAGCCCAAAGACTTTTGCCCAGAGGGGCCACATTATGTTCGGCTGCCCATATAGGCTACAGAAGAGGCTGAAACAGGCTACAGTTGGGGCCCTTGGACGCAAGGCCCCACCAGGGAATAACTCAAATAGGGCCCCCGTGGGGCCCGTACTGTAGATTAGCTGGAACCAACCCAATCACCACCCCTAAAATGGCCCTGTTCGAGCCCATGCCCTGATGAACTGTGCGTAACTCATGCAAAAACCGTGTGTGCCCCCCTCGTGTGACCCATGAGGGGCGCCTTGTGGGCTGGTTTCTCAGTATCGTGAGGGACACGCCCCCTCCCACAGGGGCTCATTCACGCCTGCACATCCGTCAACATGCCCCCCCCCCCTTCCCCACGAAAAGGGGGGGCACTGGAGCGTGTGGCTTTGGGGCGGCCGGGGAAAACGCTCTGCCTGTCTGACTCCGCCCCCCACAGGGAGGAAGAGGAGGGGTAAGCGGCGGGATTCTGTCCGTCCGGCTCGGTGCAACTGAGGGCCAACTGTCAAAACCCCCCCCCGGTCTAATGAGACTTCACAGAAAAGGGGGTGATGGGGGGGGGTGGGGGAGTTCACATTTTGACTCTGAACTATTCTCCGAATGTTTATTCTTCCAGGCTATGCTGCCCCGCTGTGTACTCACAGCTGGTATTTCTGTTAATTTCAGCCCATAATAATAATAATAATAATAATAATAATAATAATAATAATAAATTAATTAATAAATAACATGCCAAACCGTTTCAATCTGCTCTTTTCTGGTTGAATATGAAAATATGAAAAATCAGTGCACAGAATATGAATCATTCCCCCCAAAAAAACCCTAAAAATAGTTAGCTGGCTGTTTCAGTTTTTTTTGTTTGAAAATTTTGCACTTCAGATAATACCTAGGACTTCCCAGGTGATAAAATCTTTGCTTCTTCTCTGAAAGACAAAAGCACCAGGAAAAAAAAAACCACAATCTTCAGAATTCTATTGGGGAAGGGGGAGGGGGAGGGGGAGGTGGGGTGGGGATACTGAAGGGAGATTTATTCTAATAGATAAATAATTAAAAAATTAAAGACGACTGAGAAAGCCCTTGAATTGCAAAAGCCCCTTTCTCCATCTATTCATAATTCATAGGCTTGGCACACATGGATGTTAGCCCTAGGATCATGGTTGTGGGGGGGTGGCTGTCTAAACAGAAGGGCTTTCTGAAGGGACAGCGTGGTCTTCCCAAGGCATTTCACCGAAGGTGGTGTTCCTGGATGCTCTGAATAATTCATAGGAGGGAAAAACGAGCACAAGTAAACAATGAAACTTCGATTTTTATTATTAAACCCAGAAAAAAAAAACCACACACACGAAAAAGCAGCTTCAGGCGCTCTTGTTAATTTGGGTCGCCCTGTTCCGTGTAGCCTGCTCTTGTCAGCTTTGGAACCGACCGTAATTATCCCAAACACAAGACCGAGAGAGCGACCTCCTGCAGGTTTTTATTCAGTTTGGGGACTGAACTCCCCGTTCGCTTAATTAGTGTCGTCCTTTAATTAAGGCAGGGGTCTCTCTCACATTTAGTGTTTTGGTATTGTAGTACATTCTGAAATATGAACTGAAGCGCGTATCTCAACTGGGTAAAGGTCAGAAACTGATGTTCTGGTGCCTTTGGCTCATTGAAGAGTATTTTTTTTAAAATGTGTTTTCAAAATTACAAGTCAGTGTTTTAGAACTCTGTTGCTTTCAGTCACCAATAGCGATTGTGAGATCAGCATTAGAATGCTCAGTTAAGAACATTTTAATCAGACATTTGTGATCTCACACCTTAATGCGTTTTAATGTAGGCCTTGACTTTCTATTCCATACCTACAGTAGGCCAGTTATGCCAATGTAAATCTGAATAATATACCACACACATTTTACTGTCACTAGTCCAAAGGGTAATTAACTCATGGTTTTATGTGACAAGTACACATGTAATCTGTAATGTCATTTCAAATACATCCTCAGACAAGAGAACTTGTTTGATGCCAGCTAAGGTTTTTTTTTTTAATTATGCTTGTTCAGGTATTTGAAATATTACACAACAGTGCATAATTCTCCTACACTGAACATTTAATATCTATCAAACCTTCAAGACTCGTTAATATGAGAAGATAAAGCATATTCAGCTATGCCCTTTATTTCCGAATATTAATAATATTTTTAAAGTGAGTTTTATAGTCTCAGTGCAAGACTGAAACACTTAAGGCAGACTTTTTGCGGTGTTGTTTGAAGAATCTCGCTGAGACGTCTCGACTGAAACTTAGCCAGAGGCTGCCGCTTGACGTAGAGCATCTCAGACAGCGTAGAAATTACCCCAAAATAATCAAACACCAAGAGCTGAGACTGAATTCAAGAGAGAGGGGAAAAAGCTGACGACCAATTAAATTCCGACAGGAGTTTGAAATGAGCTTTTATGTTTTGAGAAGGTCTTCGGATAAAGAGTTTCTGTTTCGAGATAAAAGTCGGGCAATCATTTGATAAGAGCAGATAATGCAAATAATAACTTGGTAATGAAGTGGTCTGTCCCTGTCCTGGAAGGAGTAGCAGACATTTGTGTGGCTTTGGTTGGAAGCGAATCGCATTGCTCAAAGAGAAAGGGCTGGGCCTCTTGTTAAATAAGCCTCTGAGGAGATAAGCCAGACCTGTAATTAACTCGGGTTCTGTTCTAAAGGAACAGGACAATAATTCTGTGTGTGTGTGTGTGTGTGGGTGTGTGGGTGTCTGGGTGTTGATGTGTGTGTCCGTGTGTGTGTGTGTGTGTGTGTCTCTATGTTTATGTTACCCTTGCTTAATGTCTGGATACTTCCTCTTCTTTTAATCTCAGACTCAACCTTGGCGAACAGCGGAGCCACAGTTTGCCAGCAGCGATCTGGAAG